>NC_056735.1:1878514571-1878782071 GCF_019279795.1 Protopterus annectens | reverse complement strand
CTATACCATGTAACTGCTGCAAACATCTCTTATACTGTAGAGTTTCTGAAAACAGAAAGAGCACTAGGTCTAGCCAGATCAGCTCTTTTCTTACTGGTGTAAATAAATGATAGGCAGTCTGACAATCACTTAGATGAGGCTTGTTTAGAAACTTTTGACCCAGTTTGTTTGGAGCAAAGGAAAAGAACAGTTACAAGATCTGAAAAATGACAGACAAGGGTGTTGCATGGGATGAACCTATCTGGGGGTAACAGGCAAAGTATCTGATGCATTTCATGTTGGCTAGTGTGGTAAAATGACTGAAGTCGGGTGTGCCTCTATGACTGAAAATTTGTTGAGCGACTACTGGATTGAGAGACCACTCGGGAGGCATTAAAATAGCCTGGTGAGTCTGTCCACTACACAATTGGTTTTCTCTGGAATTTGGTTGCTACCACAAAAAAATGAAAATTCACTGCTGATTGCAAAACCCTTGTTGCCTCTCTGCAAAGTGGATATAATTTGCTTCCTCTCTGCTTGTTGATATACCAGACTACTGACGCTGCTTGAATCAAGATCCTGAAATTCCTGCAATACTAGGAGGACTGCTCTCATCTCAAGGACACTGATTGTGAAGATAAGCCTCCATTTGTTTCCGCATGCTTTGGATTATTCCCTCAAAATGCCGCCACCACTCTCAGACAGGAGGCGTTGGTGGTGACTATCACTGCTGGGGAAGGTAAAAGGAAGGGGAAGTCTAGTAGAATATTTGGAGAGTTTAGCCACCAAGATAGAAGTCTCCTGGAGGTTGAAGTTATGTGGATGGGAAAGTACAGGGAAGTATGACAGTTGTGATCACTGGGCAGAAAGTAACCACTGAAAAATTCTCATATTTAAGTGGGCATGTAAAACCACTCAAAGAGGCTGCTATGAAACCAACCGCTTTCATAAATAATGCAGTTGGAAGAGACTACTGTTGTAATGGCAGAAGTACTGATGATCTTAAGTTTTAAACTCTCTCTCTCTAGAGGAAGACTGGTGATGTAAGTTTTTGCATTTATGCACTATCCAAGAATTTTACTGTCTGTCTAGGAAGAGAGGTTTTTTTTTGAGACTGACAGATATACCTAAAGACAGGCAGAGCTGCAAAAAGTAAGTTCTGGCTTATGGGCTGCCTTGCACTTGGAACTGTGGTGTGACCACAGGGCAGAGCCATCAGTTGGAACTGACGGTCTCCCAGTCAGAAGTGAAGTTAGCTCCTAGACTGCTTCTTGATTTTAATGTGTGGATAAGCATCTCAGATGTCTACAGAAAACTATCCACACCCTCATTAAGACAAGGGAGTACTGTATACAGTGAGACCATTCTGAACACAGTCTTTCTGACAAAATGGTTTATTCTGCAGAGATTAAGTGCTTGTCTGAGGTCCCTGTTCTTCTTAACCAGTACAAAGAATCTGCAATTTCCCGAATCTATCTTATCTGATGTGACCACCTGGATGGCTCATTTTTAAAGAAGAGCAATTTCTCTCTTGGATGCTTTGTACTGGCATGGTGGAATGTCACTAAACATTTTTACCTTTCTCTGAAAACTGACAGAGTTGACTTTTACACTTGTGATTTGTGTATTTTCCTTTACATATGTTGTCACTTGTGTCTCGAGTTACTCTGAAGAAGTTCACTACAAGTGTTAAAACCATTAAATACATCTATTCTGAGCATCCCTTGCTTGCCTTCAGTGTTCTTTTAGTTTGATATTCACCATCACTCCTAGGGTAGCTTACAACTCTTCTGAGTATCTAGCTGGGAAGGTTGTTCAAGTATGTCTAGCCTGAACTGATAAGTCCCTTTGAAAGAGATTCATATGCATTACGTAAGTCAATGTCCTCAAGTCAAGCAAGCCTGAGGTACAAGATGGCTTTCCCATTTTATCTATCACCCTAGACTCTCTATTAGGAGGATGGAGAATCAAGGATTCCTTCAAGTTACTTTTTTGTGGCTGTTGTAACAATCATGGTGACCACCAGAGGACCCTATAACCAGAACTGCCTATTTTCAAAAGTTATACACTATATGGTTGGTTCATATTTTCAAAAGGACTTTAGATTTCATCTGCTTTAAGTGGAGTAGCCTCCACCATGTCAGGCTCCTGCCATGCCTTTGTAGTGACCAGGTCCAGAAGATTGTCCACTGGAGGGACCACCCATGATGTAGAGGGAAAAGACCGTATGCCTCAAAGATTACTTTCTAGTACTGAGAAGGTGGTATGGTAGGCCAAGAACACCTCTGTCTCATAAGCTTAAGGATTTTTGCAAAGCGTGGTGTCTTCAAAACGGGATTGTGGAACTCCTCTAGATCCTCCAAGTCAGTGTCTCATTTTACATGTCCTCTTCCAGGGGATCTCTGAATGCGACTTATCTGAGTCCCTGGAAGAATCTGTTAGCATCAAGGCCTTTTCATTGAGAACATCTGGTCTGCTCTGTCCCTGGGAGCCATGAAATGAAGATTTAGAAACATCTGGCTGGGCACTTGAGAGGAAAGGATGGTGCTGAAGGAAGCACTGCAGAATGTCTCAGCAGAGAAGCTATTATTCTGTCTACTACTATGGATGCCAATCCAGAATTTGTCAGTCCCTGGGAGTCCAACGCTGGAGCCAAGCTGGCTCCTACAGAGGTAGAAACCACTGGAGCAGAAGCAAAGACTCTGGTGCCACGGGTCCAGAGTCATCTGAGACGGATCAGAGCCAACATCTTGAAGCCCAAGAACTTAAACACTGAAACAAGGGCCCACATACACTGGGTCCAAAGGCCTGGAGTTTAGATGTTTTGGTTGGGACTCACCAGACACTAAGGGACTCAAAGTTCAATGCAAAGTCAATTCTTTGTAGCCTATGGTCTCTTCCCATGGGCCCCCTCTAATGTCCTCTTTTACTTGGTCCAAAACAAAAAAGTAAAATTGATATTCTTTACAAATCTTACTATGCCTAAAAAGTGCGTTCGTTTCCTTACTTTTTTTAACATCGTACATATGTTCGTAGATCCTCTTTTTCAAGGATCTCTCGGTTTTACCTACGTAAAACGAAGTGCACTTTTTACAAATTACCAAGTAAATCAGACCTTTAGAATCACATTACTTCTTGTTTTGAGTTTTTTAAGAAAGACCCTCATAATGGGCTCCCACTATACATTTGCAGCACTTTTAAAGGATCTAAACAATCTTATAGAGGCAGCTGAAGGAGGTCTTGACGGGATGAAGTTTGAAAGTTCCCCCTCCAACAAAAGTCTACTCGGAACTGGCAGAGAGGACTTGTCTCTAATTAGAACAGTTTTGGGAGATTTGGCTGCACTGTCAGTGTTGCAGGAAGAAAAGATTCTTTATCCTTTTTTTTTTTTTTTTTTTTTTTTTTTTTTAAGAAGTCTGGGATCTGAGAGGAAGTTTGGTCCTGCACTTTTTTCTTCCTAGAATCCTTTTTCTCATCTTCATCTTTCATTTTATCTAGTATCTGAAGGTCTGGAGACAAAAGGCCCTGAGCAATCCATGAGAGCCCTGAATCTAAAAACTCGACAAATCTCACAATCCACATCAAAATGCTCTGGCCCAAACAAACAACACAGGAATCATGTGGGTTTGGGGGGGGGAGCTGTCCACATCTGACAATTTCTGAAGCTCTTGTCTGAACTTTTCTCCATTGTAAGAAATAGAATACAGACTGTATAACAACACACTCAATGAACAGTGATATCTATGTCTCTATCTGGTTCATTCGTGATTACTAAGCTAATGGCACAAGAGTCTTTACAAGCCTAGCCAATAATAACCAGCACATGACTATTATATTTTAAATTCCCCAGATATGCGATGGGGTAGTATCGGGTACTGGGTCTTTGGGTGCTGAAGCCCTGAGTCATTTTACAGACTGCCTCTGTCCATAAGGGATAAGGGCAGTACCCCAGGAGTGAATTTACGGATCTCCAGCCATTTATCCAAATACGTTTTGAAGACAGTAAGGTATTAGCTTTGTTTTACAAAGATGGTATGTTTATTCCACAGAGAATGTAGTCTTTGCGATACAAACATTTGTCACCAGCAAGTTTTGTTAGAGTCAGAAATAAGGTCCAGGTCCAGGGAATGTGCAACAGTCATATACTTTTTCTTGTGAATATGTAACATTTTCTTTACGGCTGGATCAGAGAATGCTTTGTAGGTGAGGTACAAGTCCCTCTCAATAAACAGTATGAGACAAAGTAAAGAGATGGGGCCTTTAGTTGGTCTGCATAAGACATATGTCCTATGTTTTTTATTTTAGTGAGAAACCTCTGGGGCTGTTCCAGTTGGTGTAAGTGCCTAGTTACGTACATGCAGAAGGCAGCAGCGTAGTGCTCAATGGCACTATGACTTCCTTTGATCTGGATGCCATGCCTTTACTTATAAGTTGAGCCACACAGAAGGATTTCCTTACTACCACAGCTACCATGTGGTCAAAGTTTAGGTTATTGTCTATATGTGTTCCTAGGTCCCTCACCACTCTGCTTTTATGAGTGTGCTATCAATATTACAATTTGCAGGGATATCTGATTTATAGAAGGGTAGGATTATGCATTTTTTTTTTTAGCATTTACTCTCAAACCATTGTTTTGCCACCAGTCATCTGTCATTTTTAATTCTGTCTGTAGGATGTCAACATCGGTTGGGGATTCAAAGATTGTTCCCATCTTACAGTTGTTGACAAACTTGGTAAGCCAGAGGCCCCCAACACTGGCCTTCACTTCAGAGAATCATAATACAAAACAGGAGGGGTCCCGACACTGAGTCCTATGGGACACTGCTAGTAGCAGGTTTACTGGAAGTGGATTCACCTATCTGGACATGTGTCCTGTCAGTGAGCCAGATGGCTATCCATCTGATGGTGTAAGGGTTTATGCTTAACATCTATGATCCCCAAGTGAGGGATTATATTGAAAGCTTTGGCCAGGTCTAGATAAGAGGTGTGCATCATTTTACCCTTATCCATGACCTTGGGGACTTTCTCAAAGTTGTCCATCAGACTGACCCAAGACTTCCCTTTGACGAAGCCAAACTGGGTCTGGTCTAGTGTTTGCAGAGTTCCTATCACGTTCACGATAACTCCCTCCATGACCTTGCAGATAAGACTGGTCAAGCTTATAGGTCTGTAGTTCCCTGGATCAGTTGATGCCCCCCCCCCCCCCCTTGTGCAGAGGGACTACTGTTGCAGTCCTGCATTCCTTCAGGAGAAAGTCCTTCTGGAGGCTGTAATTTAAGAAAGTTTCTAGTGGCCCTGACAGATTCTGTTGCATGTTATTTAATAAGCATCCTAGAATACTGTCTGTACCCATATATGCTGTACAGTTGGCTTTAGCTAGTGCAGTACAGACCTGTTCCCTCATAAAGACGGTAGAGGGATGGTTGCAGGTATTTCTTTGGGTGTGGTAGGAGGTGACTGGAGGGGGGGGGGGTTGAACTGAGCAGGTTGGCCAGCAGATTTACTATAGTTTCAGGCTTGGTTTAGGTGTTGCCATTCATTGCTCAACATCTCCCCTGAGGTTACAAACATAACTTAAAAAAAAGCCTTATGGTTATCTTTCACCCAGGAAGTTATCTTTGCCTCACAGTTTGCTTTGGCATAATTGACAAGCTCTCTAATTTGTTCATTTAGACTTCTGAGTGTCTGTTTTCACTGTTTTGTCTTCTTGGCTTTGGAGAGGATTTTATTCTTTTTGCTGAATACTTTATTTTTGCCAGTAATCATAGGTTTGACTAGGACAGGTACTACCTCCTCTATGCAGCTATGAATGTAGTTCTACAGTGCTTTTGTGTGCAGCTCAGGAAAGGCCTCAGTGTCACTCGGGTTCGGTGGGGCTTGGAAGTTTAATAAGCAGTCACTTAGTTTGAGATAACTGGCATTAGCACAGTTCTTAACAGGTTTGGAGGGGGGTTTAGATTAGTTTTAATATTAAAGGAGATCATTTTACGTTCAGATCTTACCAGGAAAGAGTTAATGCATTGAAGGGAGCAGCATCCCCCCACGTTTATGCCTACTAGGTCTAGGACATTTATACCTCTAGTTGGGGAGCTAACTAGTTGCTCCATAGTGTTTGCATTGACTAAGTTCAAAAACCTCTGAACAAGTGAATTATAGGTTGTATAAATCTTCCAGTTTATGAAGGGGCAGCTGAAGCCACCCATAAGTATGTTGTTTGGCTGAATGTTAAAAGATTCCAGTAGGTTAAGGCAGGAGGTGTGGTATTCCAGACTCATGCTAGGGAATCTACAGCTAGCAAGGATATGACAGGGGGTCACACCTATGGTTAGTTGGGCATGGAACAGCTCAAGCAAGTCATGTTGTTGGACCAGTCTAACAGTGTACTTGTCCTTTATGAACAGTGAGACACCTCCTCTATTCGTTTTATCCTGAGCTAAGGGGGCATCTAAATGTATGAAAGGCATTCCAGTCTTTGTTAGCTGGGGTGTCTTCCATGGTTCTGAACTGTGTTTCCATGACTGCACATATGTCTGTGTTCTCCAGGGTGAGAAGGGCTGGCAGGGAGTGCAGTTTTTTATTTAAACTCGTAGCGTTGAGCAGCAGTACTTTTAGGTAGTTGTAAGTGATTTTTGTTATGTTGGAGCATTTAACAACTTGGCACGTCCTAAAGAAAGGCATTATGGGGATAGATAAAAGTGTATGCCAGTATCCGGAAGCAAAGTGGTGACACGTGCAAACTATACCTGGCAAAGCATCATGTATTGTTGATCATGTATCCCCAGGCTGACAGATATTGGATCCCCCTTTGTTGTAACACCAGAAACTAAGCCAATTGTTGAAGTCAATCACTTTTTGCTGGTACTGTGGCATCATCATTGGTGATGGTAGGATGCTACTCAAGGCTAGATTCATACCAGTTTGGGGCACATATTCAAAGTTATCCATCATGTCTCTTTTCACACAGTCGAGTGAGGTACATCTTAGGTTGTACATACCCACATGGACTATGAGCATGTCATACTGGTACATGTGGTTTAAAGCCCTAAGTACATGCTTGATCTGGTGGATCTTGGCTCCAGACAGACAGTTCACTGTGATCTTCTCCTTATTTAGCCTGGTAAGAGGGACATCAGTATGTCTTACAATGGAAACCCCAATAACTAGAATGTTTGACTGTGTGGTGTGTTGCCTTGTGGGCTTAGAAGGGGGTTACTATGATTTTTTGAGTTATGTGCTGTGTAAAGTGCTGTCTTTTTTGTGTGCACGGAGCCAATGAGAGATGCTTTTAGGAGGTCTTGGAGGTTTGGGTAGATTACAGGTGAGTACCTCTACTTATGTGGATCTATGTGTTTGTTCCTTAGTGTTTGCACTGAGTATTTTGGGTGTAATGCTGACAAACTGGTTTACATTTTTTGTATGTACATGTGAGAACTTTGCCTCCAATGACACTGCTTATCTACTTCTCTCACATACTGTGTGTCTATTCTAAAATTAAATGGTTGTCAATGAACATAAGGCATTTACTATACTGCTTCAGGATGCCCATATCCACCAGGCTAGAATCAGAGATGACAGGGAAGTGCCTATCCATTACAGATGAGGGAAAGGTGGTACACACAGCCTACCTAGACCTCACAAAGGCCTTCAACACCATTTCCCATTCTGGTATTATAGACAAGCTCAACAGCCTGAACATAAACCCCTACGTCACAAAATGGGTTGCCAGCTGGCTCACAGACAGAACCCACATGGTGAGAGTTGTGGGAGCTAGGTCAGACTCTAAACTGGTTACAAGTGGCGTTCCTCAGGGCTCAGTCCTAGGACCCCTCCTGTTTGGCATATACTTCTCAGAGGTACAAGCAAGCACAAGAGGACTATGGCTGACAAGTTCGCAGACGACTGCAAACTAGGGGCTATAACTGACTCTCCGGCTGACACAGACATCCTCCAAAATTGTCTCACTGAGACAGATACCTGCTGTCAAAATCATGGCCTCAAGCTAAATGCCAAAAAGTGCATAGTCATCCCCTTTGGAAAAAACAAAGTACCCACAAACTACCACATAGGTGGTAGTCCCCTAAATACGAAAGACTTAATAAGGGATCTGGGGACCCAAGTAGATAGTAATCTCACCTTTGATAATCACATTGCCAAAGTGGTTAGAAAATCCTTCTACGTGGCCCAACTAATTACAAAAGGGTTTGCATCCAGATCAAAAGAGGTCATTGTGCCCCTCTACTCATCAGACCCATCATAGAGTACAACGCTCCATTTAGGATGTACCTTACAAGACACCTGCAACAGCTGGAAAGATTACAGAAGTACCTCACCAAGAGGATCACTGGCCTCAAACAGATGCCCTATGCAGCTCGACTGAAGAAACTCCAGCTGTAATCGGTTGCATACCGCCTACTCAGAGGTGATCTCTGCCTGACATACAAGGCCATGTCCAACCCAGAATTGATGGACATGCTCCACCTAAAGAAAACCTTATCCCCATGAGCCACATGCTCTAGAGATCTAAACCTCACCACAACAATAAATAGGACATACTGGAGGGATACATTCCTGTCCCAGAGACTTCCCATGCTTTGGAACAAGATTCCAATCTACATTACGCAGAGCTCCTCGCTAACACTCTTCAAAAGAAACCTTGATGAGTGGATGGGAAACAGAAAGTTCCCCTGGGGGTCACTTCAGTGGCTCTGCTGGACAGAGGCACAGGGAACTAATCTAAGGGGGCGGCAAAAGTCAACACATTCTAGCTAGGCTTATAAATGCCTTTGGGCAGATAGCCTAGAACCTACTTTATGAACCTATACCAGATTTTAAGTAGTTGGGAAGGAGTAGGGGTAGAGTCCCTTAAAGGACTACGTGAGAGTGTTTAGTACTATACTATAAAATGACCTGCAGTGGTGCTGCCCTCTGTGCAAACTGGCAGCTCTTCAATATTAGTAGACAACTAACTAAAACTTCTCTCGCTCTCTCTTTCTCTCTCTTTTTTTTTTTTTTAAATTAAAGCTGGGCAGCCGCTGAAATGGAAAACTGGAGTTGAGGCTAAGAAACCGAGTAAAACCTCTAAAAGGTCAGAACAAAAAAATACTGTCAGTAAAACCACAACTACATCTAATATAAAAAGAAAAAAGAACAAGTGCATGCATAAGCAAAAACAGCTATAAGAATTACAGCATTTAACTGCATCACTTTGTATCATCCGTTTCCAATGGTGTCAAATGGGATCTGGGGCAAAGTAGCCTGCAGGGTACTGTGGGAGGAGAAAAAGTTAGGAGCTTGAGGCAGACAGCACCACCAACTGGCCAGATCCAATATGAGAAATGGTTCCAGTTAAATCAGTTGGATTGGATGGACAGATGAAACAGGATCCACATAATAAGAGAAGAAATAACCAGAAAGACATCATAACTTGCCAAAAATGTACTGCAGTTCTTACCTGTTATTTACATGTCATGAACTGGTAGAAAAAAATGTACTGCATTTACATTTTAATTTTCTGAACTAACCTGTCAGATGGTGGAAAAGAGACATTCTCCTCATAGACCTCTCCTTCTAAACCAAGACTGCTCCAGCTACTGCTGTTACCATTACTGTCAAAAGAGAAAAAAAAGAGAACTCAACTATTCAAAATAAATTCTTAGAACGTTAGGAATAATAATACATGACTGCATGACAATTAAGTTTATAAAATAAGTCTATACATTAAAGCTATGACTTAAAATGGTTTACAGTTCAAATATTCTACTTTAATGAGAAATCAGGAGGAATAAAAATTAAAGTTACGTACTCACCATAATCATGCATCTGTGTTGTCTATTTTCATTCTTCCTCAACGTATGGGTACTGGATCGGACTTCGGATACTACATGCAGTAGATTTTACATCAAACTCTCGAGCTCCTCCCTCTACCAATAATGCCCCAGTCAGTCAAGAATACATCAGATCGAGTTTGCTGCCTTACAGATCCTAGGATAAAGCAGGAAGAATGAAAGAACTCCAAAGCTGGGGCTCAAACCTGGAACAAAAGGTTCCACAAAATCCACAAGGTCACTTCAGAAGATAGATGTAAGGGGGGAAGGAGGGTGTGGAGTTGAGGAAGAATGAAAATGGACAACACAGATGCATAGTTATGGTGAGTACTTAACTTGAATATCTGATGTTGTCTTTTTCATTCTTCCTCAACGAGCTATGTGCATCTTGGGTGGCCCTCATGGAATGATATTCCAGAGAACTGCCAAACCAAAAGCAGCTCTGCTTCTAGAGGCCAAATCTAGTTTGTAATGAGCAACAAATGTATAAGCATTAGACCAAGTAGCTGATGCACAAATGTCATCAATGGAAGTTCTAGACCAGAAGGTGGAAGAAGTTCCCATGAATCTAGTAGAATGTGCTTTAGGAGGCTTTGACAGGGAGAGGTCTTGTTGAGTACATACAAAAAAAATGCAATCAGTAATCCATTTAGTCAGGGTAACTTTAGAAGCTGCTGATTACAATATATTCTGTGACAAAGAAACAACAGATGTTCTGATTTCCTGAAAACATTTGTCCTGTGTAGATAAAAAGGTAGCCGTCTATGTACATCTAAAGGATGTAGCATATACTCTCTCTTATTTGAAAAATTAGGGAAGAAGACAGGCAAATGAATTGTTTGATTGATATTTGATTCAGATGCTACTTTTGGTAAGACGGACGGATTGATTTGTAAAGTTACTTTGTCTAAACAATGTAAGGGGATTTAGAAGATAGAGCACAGAGTTCAGAAATAAACCTTGCAGATGTAAAGGCTACTAGGAAATGCTGTTTTCCAAGACAAAAAATTTAAATCAGCTTTGGCTGACGGTTCAAAGGGTTGTTGGGTCAACCCCTGAAGCACGACTGTTAAATCCCAAGGAGGTGACGGATCTTTCACTGGAGGTCTAAGTAAGAAGGGGCCTTTTAAAAAAAAGCCTTGGACCATTTAGAATACACTAAAAAGGAAGCTTTTTCTACTGAGTGAAAATTAGATATGGCTGTTAATTGTACTTTGATTACAGAAGAACTAACACATTACTGAAAAATAGATACCCAAGAATTCCAGGACTGAAGGTACAGGAGCTATGAAAGAGTCAGTTTCCTTGTGAAGAGCCCACATTGAAAAATCTGTTCTATTTACTTTTGCAGATCTTCCTTGTAGAAGCTTTCTGGGAAGACAAAAGTATTTGTCAGACTGGGGAGGAAAGCCTGGACTTTCTAGCTATCAAGGGAACTGGAGAAACCATACGGTTAAACTGGATGCCTAGAATAACGGGATGCTTCATCCTAGAAGGATGATAAAGAAGCCAGTATTCGTGGGGAATAATGAAGACAAGACCAAAGGAAGGGGAGCCACACTTGGCGAGGTCAAAAAAGGGGCAATGAGGATAACTGAGCTCTTCAACCAAAGTGCTTTCTGCATGAATTTTGGAAGCAGAGGTAACGGGATAAGCATAAAGGAGACCGGAGGGCCAAATGTGGAGTACAACATCTCTCAGTGACACCTCCTGAGTGGGAATTAGTGCAAAAAACCTGCTGCACCTGTTGTGGGGGGATACAAAAAGATTGAAATAAAGTTTGGCTCCAACGATGGAAAATCCCCCACCACTGATTCACTGAGAGACCACACGTGAGGCATCACAACAGACCTGCTGAGTTTGTTCTCTAGTACGCTGGGATTTCCCAGGTATGTGAGGCACTATAAGAAAGTGGTTCGATGGGACTGCCCCCTACCACACTCTCAACAGCCTCTTGACAAAGGGGACAAAATCAGGTTCCGTTTGTTGATGTACCAAACCACAGACGTGAAATCCTTGGTTACAGTCAGGGTGTTCCACAGGGCTCTGTCCTAGGCCCTTATTTGTTTAGATTGCATCTTTCAGACCTAACTTTTTCATCTGAGGTATTCTACAGTCTATATGCAGACAACCTGAACTTTGGTAAACTGATTACATGCATTACAGATAAGGCATGTCTGCAAAATAACTTGACTAAACTGAACCTTTGGGCACAGGAGAATACTATGCTGATTAATATATCAAAAACTAAGCATATGAGACTTGAGAGACAAATTGAAAAGTGAATATTTATTATAGCTCACAGTGATTGAAAGTGTAGACTCATTTAAGGACCTGGGTATATAGGTAAATCCAACTAGGAGTTTTTCCTAATCTTATCAACCAACTGGTTAAAGACACTTATAGAACTACAAGTCTTTTGTTATAGAAGCCCAGGTGTCTGGGTGCAAAGATCCCCCCCCCACACACACACTGCCTCCAGAGGTGGGCAAGTTGGGCAACCTTTCAGGAGCGCTGAAAATGTCTGTCTGAAAAAGTATCTTGGAAACCCTGGTTTTGCAGGCCTCCCTTTCTGTGAGGAGAGCACTTTCCATTAGAACTCCCACTTCTGCCTCTGCAGGAGTTGTCACCAAGTGAATCCTGGAAAGGCCTCTGGGAGTTAGAGAATCATATTTTCTTACCTCTTCTTTGATTCTGGGAAAGGATTGTTGAGGGGTATCAAAGCATATCCCTGTGGCAAACAGGGTCTTTCCATCCTGTTCACTCTGGGAAAACATTTATTTCACAGAAGGGTCAAACAGACAAGTTCCATCAAAGGGAGCACTGATGAAAGAAGACTTGAAAGGCTATGCAAAGTCGTATAACTGCATCCAGGCATGTCTCCTAACAGTTGCACCTGAACTGGACACTTGTGGGGTATACTCTGCAGCATGGGATATTAATCTCATGAATACATCTGAAATAGACAAAAGAGTGGCCATCTGTGAAGACCTCTAAGTCCTCTGCACACACAGACTCGAAGAGGGATTTGGAGAGTTCCTTGGTCAAATCCCTCTGTAATCTTGTGACGCACACTAAATAATTCAGGGATCTCAAGGCAAAGGTCGCTGAAGCAAATATGCCCTTTTCAAACCTGTCTAATGCCCTGGACCCTCTATTAGGGGGATGGACAGAGGAACTCTGCTTTGCTAGCTCCTTTTTTGTGGCTCCTGACACAACCATAACATTGAGAGGAACTCCTTTGCTCCAATGAGGTCCATCTTTCAGAAGTGTCAAAACTCTGTCTGGGGGTCAGGGAAAGTACAGCTGTGTACCTACCATAAATGTAGATGTTCGAGTGTATTCACTGGTGCAGTCATTACTCTTGGGTTATCCTGCTGGCAGGCTACCCGCAGTCGGCCTAAATTCCAAAGTCCTGGTCCGGCGTCGGTTGCTGTTGCCTCTTTCCTGATGTCAGTGCGCCAGGGGTATAAAAGATGCGGCCAACACCATTTACTTCAGTTTTTCTTGCCCCAGATGTCAAGTGCCCCCAAAAGGGTAGGCTAAATATGTTATGCAAATAAACATACATGCAATAAAGAAACATTTCCTTCATATATAAGCAAATACACCACATAGGTTGTATAGAATAGAGAAGTACAGATAAACCCCAGCAAAAGAAAGGGGGGCGGAGGGAGGGTAACCTGGACTGCAACAGTGAATACACTCGAACATCTACATTTATGGTAGGTACACACAACTGTACTATGTTCATCGTGTTTCACTGTTGCAGTCATTACTCTTGGGTTGAATCCCAAAGCTGAGGATGGGTGGCTGAGCTAAATAGTATTCGGAGAGGCTATGAAGCACTGCAGTGGCAAAACCTGCTCTGGATTTAGACTAAAGAGGTAAGTGGTAGTGCTTTGTAAAAGTGTGCACTGAACTACAAGTTGCAGCCTCTGAGATGTCTTTGGTTGGTACCCCTCTGAGGAAGGCTGCTGAAGTGGCTGCTGCTCTGGTAGAATGAGGCCTAATGCCCTTAGGCACTGATTTGCCATGCTAATAATAGCAGAAACGGATGCAATGACCTATCCATTTAGAAATCGTCTGTTTTGAGATAGCCTTTCCTTGTGATCCTGTAGCATATGACACAAAAGTTGCTCAGTCTTTCTGAAAGCTTTAGTTCTGTCCAAGTAGAAGCGTAGCTGCCTGTGTATGTCCAAAGAATGCAGAATTTTCTCACCCTTGTTCTGTGGGTTTGGATAAAAGGTAGGCAAGTGAATGGTTTGGTTGAGGACCACACTGGACACCACCTTAGGCATAAATGTTGGGTTTGTCCTCAGAGAAACCTTGTCTGGATGAAAAATGATAAAAGGTTCCACCAGCCATGAGTGCTTGTAACTCCGAGACTTGCCTTGCAGAGGTTATTGCTAGGAGCAGAGCTGTTTTCCAGGATAAGAATTTTATATCGGCTGTTGAGGCTGGCTCAAAGGGAGGCAGTGTGAGTTTTTCCAAGACATAATTGAGGTCCCAGGCCGGAATTGGTGCTCTCCTTGGAGGCCTGATGTTTTTGGCCCCTCTGAGGAACTGCCTTATTAAAGGATGAGAAAAGATAGGTGGTTCTGTATTGTAATGGGCTGAAATGGCAGAGGCATGAATCTTAATTGATGAAAAGGAAAGGCCTTTGTCCAGCATCTCAGTTAGGTATTGTAAAATCTGAGGAATATTTAATACATACATGTCAATGTCTTGTTCCTGGTTCCAAGCACAAAATCTCTTCCATTTTTCTGCATAAGATTTTCTGGTACTGGGCCTCATGGCCTCCAAGATAACATCCATAACAGCTTTTGAAAGAGGAGTGTTCTGAATGGCTACATTATCTGCCATGCTGCCAGATTTAAGGTCCTGAGTTGACTGCGCAGGATCTGATTGTTTTGTTGGGTCAGCAAGTGGGAAGTCTGAGGCAATATCCATGCTGGACCTTGAGACAAGCTGTTTAGGATTGGGTACCAGTGCTGTCGTGGTCAGTCTGGTGCAATCAGTATCATTTTTGGCTACCTTGGGAAGGAGAGGCAGTGGAGGAAAGGCATATATTGTTAGGTTCTTCCAGCTGAAGTATAGGGCGTCCACTCTCCATGCTTGCTTGTGATAAATCCTTGTGCAAAATCTCTGTAATTGGCAGTTGTGAGGGGAGGCAAATAGATCTATATCTGGGCATCCCCATTTCCTTGTTATCATGTTGAAGACTTGTGGATCCAGTTTCCACTCATGGGGATCCATGAGGTTTCTGCTTAGTTCGTCTGCCAGAGTATTTGTTTTTCCAGGCAGGAATTGTGCTTGCAGGTGAACTTGATAAAGTCAATGCTGTGTCCCACAAGGTCATTGCTTGTCTGCAGAGGGGGTAGGAATGTGTGCCTCCGTGCTTGTTTATATACCACATGACCGTAGTATTGTCTGTCTTTATCAGTAGCTGTCCTGGATGAAGTAGATCCTTGAAAGCTGTCAGGGCATTCTGAACAGCTAGCATCTCTTTTTGATTGATATGAAGATGTATCTGGCTTGCAGGCCATGTGCCCTGAATACATTTTCCTGCCATATGGGCCCCCCAGGCATAATCTGATGCATCCGTTGTCAGTGTCTGTCTGGCTGTGGGTAAAGTGAATGGCAGACACTTGTTGTGGTGACAGGCCTGTGCCCACCATAGAAACTCCTGTTGCAGGCAGGGAATAAGGGTAATTACTGTCTCCAGGCTGTGGCAATGCTGAGTCCAAACACTTTTTAGATACCATTGTAGTTTCCTCATATGCAGTCTGGCATATGGAATTAGTAGAATGCAGGATGCCATGGATTTTCCTTGCAGATAACTGGGTCTTTGTTGCCAACTTTTTGAAGTAAGAAGTCAGTTGCCTTTGTTTGTCTGGCGTGAGATATGCCATCTGGGCAGTTGTATTTAAGCTTGCACCCAGGAATATTATCTCTTGAGAGGGTACTAGTTTTGATTTCTTTTCGTTTACTATGTACCCTAGGCAAATTAGTAATCTTTTTACAAACGCCAGATGCTTTAGAAGAATGTCTTTGTTCTCTGCTTGAATAAGGCAAAGTAGGGATATATTTGAATTCCTCTGTCTGCAAAATGCAATTACTGGTGCCAGGCATTTTGTGAAGACCCTGGGAGCAGTAGATAAGCCAAAGGGCCGTGCAGAGAACTGGTAGTGCATTGAGCCAGCTATGAATCTGAGGTATCTTCTGCAAGATTGTCTGACTGGAACATGCAGGTATGCCTCTTTTAAGTCCAAAGTTACGAGCCAAGTCTTCTTGCCCAGCATGGGTAGTAGCTGCTGCAGAGTCAACATCTTGAATTTTGGAGCCTCCAGAAACGTGTTTAATATAGACAGGTCCAGTATTGGTCTCCAGGTTTTGCCCTTTCTGGGCACCAAGAAAAGTCTTGAGTAAAAACTTTGCCCCTGGTCTTGTTGTGGTACTTGTTGAATGGCCCTCATGTCCATGAGGGCTGTAATTTGCTTTTGTGCCTCTGCCCATTGATTGTGTGGCAGGATTGTCATACCTTTTGCCCTTGGTTGGGTGTGAAAATGGAACCTGTAGCCCTGGGACACTATGTTCAAAACCCATTTCTCTTGGGTAATCATTTGCCAATTTGGTGAAAAAAGTGCTAGTCCCCCCCCCCCCCCCTAAGGGGGCTGCCAAAAGAAAAGTGCTGGGATCTGGCAGAGGAAAGTCATTGGGACTGTTTCCTGTATGGTTGTGATTTGTCTTCTCCGCTTTTGGAGGTAGGAGCACCCCATTGTTTAGGCCTGTATGAGCCTTGGGGCCGAGATCTGCCTCTGGGACGTCTGTATCTGCCTCTTTGTGGCCTGTCTGACACTGGAAAGGACCAACTTTTGGAAGGCCAGTTCCTGCTAAATCTGGGTGGCTGTACCTGTAAAAAATCCTTAACTGTCTGCATGGATTTCGCTTTATCCTCCATTTTCTTTAACACCTCTTCTGCTTTAGCACCAAAGTATCATGCTGTAATGAAGCATCTAATAATTTTGCTTTAACATGATCAGGTAGATTCTGTTCCTTTAACCAAGCATGCCTTCTAATAACAGAACCTGTAAAAGCGGCCCTGCAAGAGGCCTCCAGTGAATCACAACCACATTGCAAAGTATGCTTTCCCACTTGTTCAGTTACATGCAATAAATCCTGCATTTCCTTGTTCTCTGAACATTTGTCATCATTTTCTGTTTAAGCAGTGACAGTAAGTATTGCTAATATTTAAGCATATGAAACTGACAATTTAAAGCCCTTACAGCCAAGGTTGCAGAAGTGTAAACTTTTTTCCCCCATATGTCCAGTGCCCTAGAATCCCTATCAGAGGGGACAGGGTTTTTTGCAGTGGAGGCTTTGGGACCCTGAGATATAGTTTCTGGGTCAGCAGTGGGGTTTTTATATAGGAATTTATGAGTATCAGGGACCCTGTAGTATCGGTCAGGCTTAGCAGGTGCAGGAGGAAGAGAGTCAGGGGACAGGCCAGACTCTGAAAATACATCATCCACAATGTCTAGAACAGGTGGAAGAGCAAGGGGCCTGTGCTGAGGTAATAGCAGAAAATCTCTGAGCCTTTTCTTAGATTCAGAGTAATCTTGGCTCTCCCAGTGGAAATGCTCCCTCATAGTATGCAGCGTTTCCCCAAAAGAATAATCCTCAGGAGGAGAGGCTGAGGGAATGGATTCTTCAGCATCAGAATCCTCACAGGGAGAAATAGAATAATCCTGTTCAGAAGAGGAATCAGAGGAAATAGAAACCTGATCAGAAGAATCATATTCTGTCTCTTGCCTAGGCCTCTTACCAGGAGGGGGATGGGAACCCCTGATCAAAGTAATTAGGTCTTCAGCCATTTTAAGCATCTGGAAGTCTGAGTAGGAGAATGCTGTACTTGTTTCTTTGTCTTTAGAGCTGCTTTAGTCTTTGAAGCTGAAGATGGTTTAACATATAGCTGTGTAGGTCTGAAGACACCCTCAGAAGCCGATGCCTGCTCAGCGGCTCCGGACCCATCTGAGGGAATGATTTCCAATACCTTGAGTAGCCAGAGGCCCAGTCGGCTCAACGTGGGAGTTGGAAGCGGCCTGTGCCTCTGAGGTAGTGGGCGCAAGGGGCTGCGAAAGCACCTCACTGAGAACCAGTGAACCGGAGACTGGCCTAGAGGCCTCGTCGTCGGTTTTGGACCTCAGCTGCCTAACCTTTTCCTTGTCCTTGCGTTTTCTGTAAACTCCTGTCATCGGCTGTTCCGACGGCATTAAATAATTAAACCTTCGGCCAAAGTAATGAAATGCAAAATCGAACGGACGCTTAATAGTGCATTGGTTAAATCTAGCACAAAAACGATAGCTAGCAACGTTGTGGTCAGGGCCTAGGCAAGGAATACAGTAAGAGTGAAAATCCTTATGAGGTATTTGCTTCCCACAAGAAATACAATTATTAACTTTTTCTGCCATCGGTCTGGAGCAAGAAAAAAGTTTCCCCAACGGGGTACTTAGCTTTAATGAAGACTTTGGTTCTGTAATTCGGATTTGAAAATCTCAGGAGTTGGCCGACTGGCACTTGCGAACTGCTTTTGCTTCGGGCACCGTGCGGCAAGAAAGACTGAAGAAAATGGCGTTGGCCGCATCTTTTATACCCCTGGTGCACTGACGTTAGGGAAGAGGCGACAGCAACAGACGCCGGACCAGGACTTTGGAATTCAGGCTAACTGCGGGTAGCCTGCCAGCAGGATAACCCAAGAGTAATAACTGCAACAGTGAAACACTATGAACATCTGGTTCAACAGAGTCTGATTCCTTCCATCCCCAGCAGATCGACAAGCTCATCCACTGAGTGAGTCACCCAAGAAGTAGGTGGGCAGAACCAAAAGCTTCCAGAAAAATGGACTCCTTCAGGGAAGGGTTATCTGAAGACCATCCAACTTTTTATTTAAGGATTTCTAGGATGTCTCCAAATGAGACATCTGGTGGAGATCTGTGGGACCCTTCCCCTTCGTCAAAGTCAGTATTCTCAGTAAGAGATTCCTTAGGGGAATCTGTGGGTCTCCTTTTCCATGTTCTCTTGCAGGGTACCTTATCAGTGGGATGTTCTGGACAGGTATCTAAAGAGAGGGGAAGTTCCTCAATGGGAACTATCTGGATGCTAGATGATGCAAGCTGTGCCTATGCATTAAGCCTGACAGGCTCAGAGCTTGGATCCAGGGTGGGGGTGTGGATGTAGGACTCAAGGATGAAACAGCAGTCAAATCCTTCCATCAAGAAAAAGCTCTTTCCACTACTTTGAAGGACAATGGAACAAGAGAAGCCATGGCTGGTTGCACTGGAGCCAAAGGCACTGAAGTTGCAAGTCTCCGACCCTGCCCAGATTTGTGCCTCAAGGAAGGAGTCAGACTTGAGCTATCCAATGCTAAATTTCCAATGGGAAAGCATGGCTCTGTTGCTGATGCTTTGGCTCCAAATCTCATCCAGATCCAAAGGAACTGGAGAGGAACTAGTCAGGGAGACTGTTGGAGTCAAAGACCTAGCTGTCTTTGGATCAGACATCAAAACTCTTGGGGCTCCTGGATCCAAGGGCTGCAAAAACCAAAGGACAGATCGAAAAAGAAGGTATTACAACATGAGATGTGGATGGGACGCTCATGGATCCAATGGGAGATGTAGCCAGAATAACCCCCATCTGATCTGAGCTCTGAGGAATTTCCTCATCATCCTACCCACGTCTGCCTTGGAAAGACTGCTAGAGGACCTGACCAATGAAGCAGTGGATTGTGCCCTAGACTCTCACCTCGACAGTCTGGAGAAATGGGGAATGGAGATGAGGAGATATTGGTTCTAAGGGGAATCCAGTTGAGTGGATTCTTGGAGATTTGGTCAATAAAATGGTAGGTTCCAAAGATTTTGGATACGTTTTCTTTTAGGATTTGAAGACATTAGGAGAACAGGCCAGAGATCTCTTATGAGACTCCTTTGTCTCTGATAAAAATTTTGTTAGTTTACTGGGGGTTTCAGCCCCTGAGGAAGAAAATGAAGAAGGAGGCAGAAACCTTTGAAGACCAGCTTATTACATCTACCCGACAGTGCTCTGGAATTAAAATCTGCACAGATGGAACAGTCAGTACTTAGAAGAGCTGTTTCTAAACAATACATGCACTCCCTGTAGGCATCAGAATTAGGAATGTTGTGCCCATAGGAAGTGCACTTTTTGAATCAAGCTGTTTTTTGGTAGTACCTGGAAATAAAAATACAGGAAAAAGTGCAATACTAGCTCAGAACCTTTTTTTTTCAACATATATAGTAGCATATTAGAAAAATTTCCAGCAATGGTAAAGAGAATACCCTCTAAAGTGTAGAGGAAAGGAAAACCTAGTACCAACAATGGTACATTTGAAGGCTACCAAGCGGTAAAAAGTAAGAAAGGAAATGTAGCCTAATGGAAGACAAAAATCTAAAAACTTAACTAAAGGTAGAGGGAGGACTAAAGGGAGACGTTAAGAATAGTTTTCAAAATATCTATTACTCACAAGTCAGAATAATATAACAATTTTAGCAGTTAGAGCAGGATCAGTGTCAGTGCGAGAAGGAAGGAAACGAGATCTGAGGTATTCTTGGCTGACTGGGGCATTGTGGGTACAAGGAGGAGCTTGAGAGTTGGATCTGAAATCTAGTGCATGCAGCTGAGTCGGATCTGGTACCCATACAGTGAAGAAGAATGAAAAGGACATCACATCAGATATTAAGTTAGTGTTTTATTTTTAGCAGTGAAAGTGACTTAGTTTTTTTAATACTCATTCACTAAAAAATCTCTCAAAACATGTACTTGCTACCCATACTGTGGCTAAAGACGCAATAACCTTCAGTTAATTTTCAGAAGTTAGAAAAGGTAGTCAAATACTGTTCAGATACAATCTGTATTTCAAACAGGAATACCCAATAATACAAGGATGAAAATAAACAGACAACTTCTGTGAACTACATGCTGTTTTGTAAATTAATGAAGACAACTAAGAACCATATACTGTTTAAAATACTCTGCTGCCCATTACATGTAAGAAAAGCATATTCTGTATTACAGTTACTTTCCAGTACATTTATAATTACACAAACTACTTTTTGAAATGCACCATAAAAAATGAAGCAACTTACATGGCAACAGTAAATTCCAGTGTTGCTATAAGAATGAAGGGAAAAAGCAAGCAATTTTTCAGCACTATAATATGTAAGATTGTGTCTAATGAGACAGCAATCATAGTATGCAGGATACTGGCTAGCTGCTTCCAACAAAATATGGCAGTTGACCTAGTGCTGTCAGACGGGATGGGGCCCAAGGGATCCTGACAACATGAGACAATTAGGTACTCAGTCAAATCAGAAGAAAAAACTGTGTGTGCTTGCAGAAAAACTGAGCTCAATATCATCGATTAACACAAAACTATTTTACTGTGCTTAATTAAATGGAAAACAGACATCCGGTCAATAATCAACATATTCATGCACCTTTGACAAACTAATGTAGCGACCAGTAATAAACAGGACATTGTTACCATGTAGCTTGCAATGTGCAGTGCCTACAGAAAACATATCACTGCATGCAGGAAAAGTTTAAAGCCTTAATGTCAACAGCTCAGTTCTGACTTTCGAAACAAGGAGAACTTTCCATGAAGAAAGCAATTACTCCTTTTTAATTAATATACATTTTAAAACTGGGGCTACTCTGGGAATGGTTGCTGCCATCAGACATATCTTCAGCAGTCTTCCACTTAGGAATGCCCCTGCTGGCATTACTCCATTCTGTACAACTGTATATAAGCAATGATCTCCAGTGTGTCCTCCAATTCTTTTCTTCCAATACCACACCCAAGCAAATGACAACTCCCTCAAAAAAATCCAAATGTAAGGCCACAGAAAAGAGATAATTGTTAGGACCATCAATGACTGAAAAGCACAACCAAGCATAAGACTGCAAAAGACTGGTGGTAACAGAAGACAATTATCTACTGCAAGGCTCACACTCAAATATAGTGTTACAAATGAGAAATTCATTAACTGTTCTTACATTGAAATGACTCAAAATAGATCTGTATTTTAACTTATTCATACCAAAAGAGCCTTATTTCTACATTTCCATTTAACAAGTTGACATGCACTGCTCCTTATGGTACCCTGACAATTTTGAGGCTGGCTTCCTCATCTGACTCATCAATGAATACTAGGCAACAAAAGAAAGGGCAAGGTGTTAAATGACATATTGGCACTGTGTGTGACTATTAACCTAGGATGCCATGCAGAGCAGATACTACTCACAGTCTGTCTTTTGTTAATCATTTACATTCAAATATTCATAAATAGTAGCAGTTAAATGCTACTGAGGGACATGGTGTAAAATGACACCATGTGAGAGAGAAAAATGCATCACATACTGTATTGGAGTTATCACTAGCTGTTTGCTATCAATTATGAAGACATGCAGTATCCCACATGTACATTAACATTTTTAAAACCAAGTAATTACTACAAGGCATCAGGTGAAACCATAGGTGATGCAGAAGAAATCTGAAAGTGATATTTGCACCGCATGTTGTACAATACTGAGTACACAAACAAGAAAATTTACATATTTCTGTGTGTATCTCATAGGTTTCACAGACAAGTACTAGGCTAGTTTGCCCTTAAGGGCCATTTTAAGCCTAGCCTACTTCCCCTTTGGTGCTTAAATTAACCTATCCTATTTGGTGTTATACATGCCTTAACCATCTCATGGTTGACAATTATATATTTTCTCCTAGGAAGGATAACTGGGATTATACCAAAGATAACTTGAGGGGACACATGCATGGAATAAAGCATTTAGGAGCAGCCTCTGACCATTAGTAGTACGGGGGACAGTCCTGGGGTAAATTTTCTGTTTCCCATCCACAAATCCAAGCTGTATTTGAATATAGACAGGGAGGAGGTTTGTTTTATGTGGGTGGTGAGCCTGTTCCAGCGTAGCAGTATCCTCCGTGAGATGTAGCTTTCTCTCTAAACTATTTCTATTGCTGCAGAATAGGCTGAGATCCCTAAACAGCATATTTCTAATGCCATCTGATTTGCTGACGTGCAGTAAATCCATTAGTACTGGGTTGGAGGATGCCCTGTATGCCAGAGACAGGTCATAACCTAGCAGTCTGTAGGCTACAGAGTATACTGACAGGACTTTGAGTCAGTTCATGTAGGATATTGTGTAGGCCTTGTATCCTTTTAGAAAAGGTATTTCTGTGAGCATTCCAGTTGTTGCATGTGTCTGGATATACTCAATGACTGGCCTGATGAAGGCTGAGTAAAGGGGGGGGGGGCAATAACACTTCTAGACCTAGACACAATCCCACTGTTTATAAGCTGTGTAATACAGCAGGACTTTCTTATGATAGTGGATAGATATTGGTTGAAAGTCAAATCACTGTCCACATAAGTTCCGATATTCCCGAACAACTAACTGGGTCATCTCTTAGGGGAGTGAGTAATGTCAATGTGGTAGTTCCCCAGGGTAGATTACTTCCCAAAGGATGCAACAACGCATTTTGTGGCATTTAGTTTCAGTCCATGACTTTTCACCAATTATTTATTTGGGACAAACTGCCCTTTAGTACTGACTTTTACTTTAGAGAACAAACACTTTTAATAAACAAACACTCAGAAGAAACTTCTTGCTGTTACACGAATGCTCAAGTCAGGCTGACCAAATGTGCCTAAGGCTTTACGCCCAACTCGCACGGTTTACAAGACATGAAAAAGTTTCTGAAACTTCGCAGAAAAATATAATTCTGGGTTTGTGTGCATTATAATTACCTTACCGTTATCACTGTAAAGACTTTTTAATCTCTGATGCTACTGTTTGCTCCCTTTTAAAAACATCTACCACTCCTAGGAATATTAACATTTGTCTTAGTTGTGTTTTAACAAGATCTGCACAAAGTTTTCTGAACTGTAAAAATGCATGTAAGCTGATAAATGTACGACAGGAAGACACTTCTCAAGCTCAAAGGTGTTAATGAAATATTTGCTCTCAGAGCTGCATCTAACTTGCAATGTTTTCACAAAATCTGGGTCTCAGGACAAATTTCATAAGAAGGCAGCAGAAGCAGCCAGAGTTCACTAAGAAAATCTGTTAACTACCACTACAACAAGAAGGCTCCACAAAAACTACACAGTTCTTTATTCAACTGGTAGAATTCCCCTTTCTTCCTTTAGCAAAGGAAATGAAAATCTGTAAGTCTTTTAACACCTGCAGTTCCTTTTTCACACCATTCCCTATAGCACATTTAACTCTATGTCATTCTGGCATTTTATTTACTTGTTTTGCTGCTGGCTTACTTAACTAACTAACCATTTAGTAACAGGCAGCATAAGGAAAATTAAGTAGCAAAATGACACTAATTTAACCTAGGATCAATGCTTTTCACCTGTTGTTCATATTTACATTCATAGGTTCAAAACAGGTAGAGCTACATGCTACTGAGAGGCATGGTGTGAAATGTCCTAAGTTCACAGGTAAGTACTTGGCTAGCTGCCCTTGAGCACTATTTTAAACCTAGACAATTTCCCTTTTTGTGATTGAAATAACCTATCCCATTTGGCTACAGACTGGCCTTACCTATCCCATAGACGATAATTATATATTACCCCTAACAAGAATAACTGGGATCATACCATAGATAATTTGAGAGGACCCATGCATGGGATACAGCATTTAGGAGTTACCTCTGTTTAGATGGGGAGTCTGTTCAACAGAAGTAGTCTCTTATGCGAGATATACATGTTCATCTATACTGCTCTGTTGATGCTGCAGAAGAGGTTTAGATTCCCTAGACAAGTACTTCTAATGCATTTGACTTGCAGATATGCAGTAAATCCATCAGTAATTGGTTCGAAGATGGCTTGTATGCCAGACAGGTCATCTCTTAGCAGTTTGTAGGGTACAGAGTACAGTGACAGGGCTATAAGTTCATTCATGTATGACACATTGTTTAAGCCTTGTATCCTTTTAGTGATGTATCTCTGTGGGCTTTCCAGTTGTTGCATGTGTCTGGACAGATGCATGCTAAGGGGGCATTATATTCAATGACTGGCCTAATGAGGGCTGAGTAAGGGACAATGATATCCCTAGATCTAGACACAATTCCCTTGTTCACAAGCTGTGCAATACTGAAGGAATTTCTTACAACAAAAGACACGTTGGTCAAAATTAAGTCACTATGTAAGTTCCTAAAACCCAAACTGTGACAACTCTTAGGGTAGTACTGTCAATGTGGTAGCTCCCTGGGATAGATGACTTCCCAAAGGATACAATAACGCATTTCTGGAGTTTAGTTTCAGGCCATGATTTTGACACCAGTGGTTTATTTGAGACAAATCTGCCTACAGGACGGCTAAGTCATTTGGGGATTCAATGACTGCTCCTCGCTTACAGTCATCTGCAAACTCAGTCAGCCAGAGCCCTTTTGTATTGTTTTTTACTTCAGAAAAGTAAATGCCAAACAGGAGAAGTCCCCGCACAGAACCACTGGGGCCCTCCACTGGTGAATGGACTCTTGGTGGAGGTAACTTCCCTTTCTTGATCATCTGCATCCTATCTGTGAGCCAGCTGACAATCCAATGGGTGACATACGGGTTTATTCCCAGTTTATTTAGCTTTTCTACTATGCGTGAGTGGTTAACTCTATGCATGATGGGAGACAGAAATATACATCATCACCACTGTCCACGTATAATGCACTACAGCGGACATATTGTTGACCTGTCTGCTAGTAATTACAATGAGTTGTAATATTTCCATATCTACAATGTCAGTCACACATCTTGAGAGATTAACTACTACCTATGTTGTTCCTTCTATAAAGACACATACATTTCGTATTTCTGTAAATACCTCAATAAACACACACTCAGGAATTTCTGGTTGCCATGTGAAAACAAATCTGGGTGAATAAAAGTAATCTGACACTGTACTACAAGTCTGTAAAAGTCCCAATAAATAAAAAGTTGTTTGTAAATGTAAACAACAAGATAGCTCTGGGTTTGCGTGGAGCTGGCCCCACTGATTCTAACCTCCTAGGTCCTATCAGTGATCCAGCTATCTAGCATATTATAAAGGTGTTTATACCTAGTTTCGTAAGTTTGCTAATAATGCCAGAGTAGAGTACTGTATTAAATACTATAGCCAAATCTGGATAGGCAGTATGCACTGTTTTCCCCTTCCACTGCCTTAGTGACCTTTTCAGACAGGTCCACCAGACTCAGTAAGCATGACCTTCCTCTGACAAAGTCAAACTGGGATGCTTCCAGTGCCTGCAGGTCTCCTATGTCCTTGCTGTTAACTTCCATGATAATTCTTTCCATGGGTTTGCAAATTACATTAGTCAGGCTAGTGTCTGCAGTTTCCAGGATCTGTTGAAGGTCCTCCCTTACAAAGGGAGATGACTGTCAGTCTTCCATTCAAGTGGTACAAAGCTTGTTTTAAGACTATAGTTAAATAATGACTCCAGGGGTCCTGATAAGTCATATTTTGGACTGCTCAGGTGGCATCCTGGAAGGTTACTAGGGCCCATAGAGACAGTGTTTTTGGTTTTAGGGAGTGTAGCCAGTACATGCTCTATAGTTATAGTTGGATAAGATATGCCTGAGGATATTTTTTGGGGATGGTTGGGGGTGAGAGGGGGTTAAAGTTGACACTGAATTTGTCTGCCAACAGGTTTGCTATATCGCCAGGCTCGGTGAATGTGGCACCATTAACCACCAGTTTAACCCCTTAGCTGTGTACTGCCCTTGAGATTTCTGACATAGCTGAAGAAGGTCTTATGGTTATCTTTCACCTGGGAGGCTATCTTAACCTCAGAGTTGGTTTTGCTGACTTAATTAGCCATTTTAGTTGCTTATTTAGTTTAATGAGAGAGTTTTTATCTTTATGGGAACTACCTTTCATGATTTTTCCCATATTTTTTTTTTTTTTTTTACTTTTGTTATACATTCTGTTTAATTTGAAATGCTACCAGGGTGGTTTGTTTCTGAGGTTAGTGCTGGGCTTACTTCTGTAAGGTGTACAGCAGCCTCTATGAAGCATTCTCCCATATTTGTGAACACAAGGTCCAGTATGTTGGAGCCTCTAGTGGACATAGTCACTACTCGATCAAGGCAAGGATGCTTGCATTTACAAAGTCCAGGAATCTGTGTGCTGTGCCTGTAGATTTCAGGCCATGTAGGACACCCAGTCTAGTCTAGTGACAGGTAATTAGAAGTCTCTCATGAGTAGGGTGTTAGGTTGGATGTTAAGTATTTCCAGTAGGTCTAGGTATGCATTGTGAACTTCTTGGGACATGGAGGGTGACCTACAGCTGGCTAGGATATGTTATGAGATTTTGTCTATGGTGATCTGCATGTGTTAAGAACTCCAATACGTCATCTTGTTTGACCACCCTAGATATATGCTTGTTACTGATGTATACTCAGACATTTCCACCTTTAGCCCTTGTTTAAGTAGTTAATGGCAAAAGTGTGTTGAAGGCACTGAAACCTTACACTGCTGGGGTATTCTCTGTTGCTTTAAACCACGTCTTGGTAACTGAACAGATGTCTACAATCTCAAATGTGAGGAGGGCTTGGAGGGAGTGGACTTTTTTTCCCCTTTAATTTAGGCTCCTGGCATTCAACAGTAACACCTTGAGCTTCAGTTGAGTTGATTTTGCTACATCAGTAGGTTTGCCAATTTGGCATTGCCTAAAAAAGGCACTAAGAGAGTGGATAAAGTTTTAGACAGTATTCAAAAGCCTAGAGGGGAAACATACAGATCATCCTTTGCAAAGCAATATGGTCAGTTAAAGTACAGTTGTGTACACTTACCATAAATGTAGATGTTCGAGTGTATTCACTGTTGCAGTCATTACATTTGGGTTATCCTGCTGGCAGGTTGCCCTCAGCCAGCCTGAATTCCAAAGTCTTGGGTCCTGTGTCAGTTGCTGTCGCCTCTTCCCTGATGTCAGGTCGTCAGGGGTATAAAAGATGCAGCCGACGCCATTTTATTTAGTTTTTCTTGCCCCAGATGTCAGGTGCCCCCAAAAAGGTAGGCTAAAAATATGTAAATAAAACATACATGTACCAAAATAAGCTTTACCTTCATCTATAAGCAAATACACCACATAGGTTGCATAGATTAGAGAAGTAAAGATAAGTTTCAGGAAAAATAAGGGGGATGGCGGGTGGGTAACCTGGACTGCAACAGTGAATACACTCAAACATCTACATTTATAGTAAGTGTACACAACTGTACTATGTTCTTCGTGTTTCACTGTTGCAGTCATTACATTTGGGTTGAGTCCCAAAGTTATGGTTGGGGTGCTGGAGCTAAACAGCATTAGGAGCGGCTATGAGGCCCTGCAGAACTGCAGTGGCAAAGCCTGCCCTGGATTTAGAGTAAAGAGGCAGATTGTAATGTTCTGTAAAGGTATGCACTGAACTCCAAGTATCAGCCTCCAAAATGTCCTTGGTTGGTACTCCCCTGAGAAAGGCTGCAGAGGTGGCTGCAGCTCTGGTTGAATGTGGCCTAATGCCCTTAGGCACCGGTTTGCCATGCTGTGAATAGCATAAACGAATGCAGTGACCTATCCAATTTGATATAGTCTGCTTAGAGATGGCCTTTCCTTGTGATGCTGTGGCATATGCCACTAGTAATTGCTCTGTCTTTCTGAAAACTTTAGTTTTGTCCAAAAAGAATCTAAGTTGTCTGTGTAAGTCCAAAGAATGCAGAATTTTCTCCCCCTTGTTTTGTGGATTTGGATAAAAAGTTGGCAAATTAATTGTTTGGTTAAGGGCTACACTGGATACCACCTTAGGCATAAATGTAGGGTTGGTTCTCGGAGAGACCCTGTCTGGATAGAAAATAATAAAGGGTTCCACAGCCACGAGAGCCTGTAGCTCTGAAACTCATATTGCAGAAGTTATTGCTAGGAGCAGAGATGTTTTCCAAGATAAGAACTTTATGTCCGCAGTAGCAGCTGGCTCAAAAGGTGGTAAGGTGAGTTTTTCCAAGACATAATTGAGGTCCCATGCAGGTACTGGCATTCTCCTTGGAGGCCTTAAGTTTTTGGCTCATCTGAGATACTGCCTTAATAAAGGATGAGAAAAGAGTGGTAGCTCTGTATTGTAATGAGCCGAAATGGCAGAGGCATGGATTTTAATTGATGAAAAAGATAGGCCTTTGTCCAGCATCTCAGTTAAATATTGCAAAATCTGAGGAATATTTGGGACAGCTGTATCAGTTCCTTCAGCTTGGTTCCAAGCGCAAAATCTCTCCTATTTCCCAGCATAGGATTTTCTAGTACTAGGCCTTCTGGCTTCTAAAATGACATCCATCACAGCTTTACTGAGAGGTGTGGTTTGTATGGCTACATTATCCGCCATGCTGCCAGGCTTAGGGTCCTGAGTTGGCTGTGCAGAATATAATTGTTTTGCTGGGACAGTAGATGATATATTTGAGGTAAGGTCCAGGCTGGGGATTGGGACAAGTTCCTTAAGATCGGATACCAGTACTGGCGTGGCCAGTCTGGGGCAATCAGAATCATTTTTGGTTTCTCCTGCCTGACCTTTAGGAGTACCTTGGGGAGGAGAGGAAGTGGAGGAAAGGCATATACTGACAGGTTTGTCCAGTTGAAAGATAAGGCTTTCCTGTCTGTGATAAGTCCTTGTGCAGAATCTTTTTAGTTGATTGTTTTGAGGAGAGGCAAATAGATCTATGTCCGGGCGTCCCCATTTCATTGTTATCATGCTGAAGACTTGTGGATCCAGGTGCCACTCGTGGGGATCCATGAGGTTTCTGCTTAGTTTGTTTGCCAAAGTATTTTCCTTTCCTGGCAGGAATTGTGCCTACAGATGAACTTGGTAAGTCAATGCTGTGTCCCATAAAGCCATGGCTAGTCTGCACAGGGGGTAAGAATGTGCCCTGCTTGTTTATGTACCACATGGCTGTGGTGTTGTCTGTCTTTATCAGTAGTTGTCCCGGATGAAGTAGGTCCTTGAAGGCTGTCAGGGCATTTTCAACAGATAGCATCTCTTTTTGATTGATATGTAGATGCTTTTGGTTTGTGAACCAGGTGCCCTGAATGTCTCTTCCTGCCATGTGTGCCCCCCCAGGCATAATATGATGCATCTGTCGTTAGGCACTGCCTGGCTGGGGGTAGTGAGAATGGCTGTCCCATGTTTTGGTGACAAGCCTTGGCCCACCATCAAAATTCCTGTTGCAGGCAGGGAATTAGAGTAACCATTGTTTCCAGGCTGTGGCAATGTTGTGTCCAGACACTTTTTAGGTACCATTGAATTTTCCTCATATGCAGTCTTGCATATGGAATTAGTAAGATGAAAGATGCCATGAAGCCCAAGGCCTGCAGAAATTTTCTTGCAGATAACTGGGCCTTTGTTGCCATTTCCTTGAAATAGGTAGTCAGTTGCCTGTTTGTCTGGAGTGAGATAAGCCATCTGGGCAGTTGTATTCAAGCTTGCACCCAGGAATATTATCTTTTGAGAGGGTACTAGTTTTGATTTCTTTTTGTTGACTGTGTACCCTAGGCCTGTTAAGAGTTTTATCGCAAAAGTCAGATGCTGTAGTAGAATGTCCTTGTTCTCTGCTTGTATGAGGCAGTCGTCCAAGTAAGGATATATTTGTATTCCTCTTTGTCTGCAGTAAGCAATTACTGATGCCAGGCACTTTGTGAAGACCAACCACGGGCGCAGTAGATAAGCCAAAGGGCAGTGCAGAGAATTGGTAATGCTTTGAGCCAGCCTTGAACCTGAGGTATCTTCTGCATGATTGTCTGATTGGGACATGCAGGTATGCCTCTTTTAGGTCTAAAGTCACGAGCCAAGCCTTGCTGCCCAGCATGGGCAGAAGCTGCTGTAAGGTCAACATCTTGAATTTCGGTATATTCAGGAAAGTGTTTAGAAAAGACAGGTCCAATACTGGTCTCCATGCTTTGTCCTTTCTGGGTACCAAGAACAGTCTTGAGTAAAATCCTTGTTCTTGCTCTTGCTGTGGTACTTGTTGAATAGCCCTCATGTCCATGAGTGCTGCAACTTGTTTTTGAGCCTCTGCCCATTGATTTTTTTGGCAGGTCTGGCCAACCGTTTGCCCTTGGAAGAGTATGGAAATGAAACTTGTAGCCTCGTGACACTATGTCTAGAACCCATTTGTCCTGGGTTATAATGTACCAATTTTGAGAAAAAAGTGCTAGTTTTCCCCTTAAGGGTGCTGCCAGAAGATAAGTGCTTGGCGCAGGCATGGGGAAGTCATTGGGACTGTTTTCTGTATGATTGTGATTTGTCCTCTCCACCTTTGGAGGTAGAAGCACTCCACTGCTTGGACCTGTAGGATCCTTGCAGCTGTGATCTGCCTCTAGGGTGTCTGGATCTGCCCCTTTGAGGTCTGTCTGAGACTGGAAAGGACCAATTATTTGTTGGCCAGTGTCTGCTAAATCTAGGTGGCTGTACCTGTAAGAAATCCTTGACAGTTTGCATAGATTTAGCTTTGTCCTCCATTTTCTTTAACACCTCTTCTGCCTTAACACCAAACAAGGTATCATGTTGTAAAGGAGCGTCTAATAATTTTGCTTTAACGTGGTCAGGCAGATTTTGTTCCTTTAACCAAGCATGCCTCCTAATGACAGAACCCATAACAGCGGCCCTGCAGGAGGCCTCCAGAGAATCAAACCCGCATTGCAAAGTATTCTTTCCAACTTGTTCAGCTGCATGCAATAAATCATGCATTTCTTTGTTTTCTGCACATTCAGAATTTGCCATCATTTTCTGTTTAAGCAGTGTTATGATATATTGCTGATATTTGAGCATATGAAACTGGCAATTTAAACCCCTTAAAACCAAAGTAGTAGATGTGTAAACCTTTTTCCCCATCTATCCAGAGCCCTAGAATCTCTGTCAGAGGGGGTAGGATTTTTTGCAGTAGAAGCCTTGACCCCCCTTTGGACCCTGAGAAATATTTTCTGGGTCTGCAGAAGGGTTTTTGAAAAGAAATTTATGAGAATCAGGGACCCTGTAGTATCTGTCTGGCTTAACAGGAGCTGGAGGTAGAGTCAGAGGTCACACTAGAATCCGAGAACACATCATCTACAATGTCCACCACAGGTGGGATAGCTAGAGGCCTGTGTTGAGGTAGTAAAAGGAAATCTCTGAGCCTTTTCTTAGATTCTGAAAAGTCTTGGCTCTCCCAGTGAAACTGCTCCCTCATGGTATGCAAGGTTTCCCCAAAAGAGTAATCCTCAGGAGGAGAAGCTGAAGGAATAGATTCTTCATCATCAGAATCCTCATAGGGGGGAAGAGAACATTCCTGATCAGAAGAGGAATAAGAAGAAATGGAAACCTGATCTGAAGATTCATAGTCTGACTCCTGCCTAGGCCTCTTATCAGGAGGGGGATGGGAACCCCTGATCAAGGTAATTAAGTCTTCGGCCATTTTGAGCATCTGTTTTTTGGGCATGGAGGCCTGTCCTTGTGACTGGTGAACTTGTTTCTTTGCCTTTAAAGGTGTCTTAGTCTTTGAAGTAGGTTTCATATATAATTGTTTAGGTTTAAATACACTCTCAGAAGCTGATGCCTAACTCAGCGGCTCCGGATCCATCTGCGGGAATAGTTTCCAAGGCTCCAATACCTTGAGTTTCCAGCGGTCTGACCGGCTCCACGTGGGAGTCGGTAGCGACTTGTGGCTCTAAAGTAGCGGGTTTCAGGGGCTGCGAAAGCACCTCACTGAGAACCGGCGACTTCCTTAGGAGAAGCTTCGTCGTCAGTTTTGGACCTTGGTTGCCTATCCTTTTTTTTTTCTTTGCGTTTTTTATGAACTCCGGTAGTCGGATGGCTATCCGACGACATTGTATAATTAAATCTTCACCCAAAATAGCTTAATGCAAAATCGTACCAACGCTTAATAGTACGTTGGTTAAATCTAGCACAAAACCGACAACTAGCAACGTCGTGGTCAGGGCCTAGGCAAGGAATACAGTAAGAATGAAAATCCTTATGAGGTATTTGCTTCCCACAAGATATACAATTATTAACTTTTTCTGACATCGGCCTGGAGCAAGAAAAAAGTTTCCCCAACGGGGTACTTAGCTTTTAACGAAGACTTCGGATCTGAAACCCGAACACGAAAATCTCAGGAGCCGGCCGACCGGCACTTGCGAACTGCTTCTGCTTCAGGCACCGCGCGGGAAGAAAGACTGAATAAAATGGCGTTGGCTGCATCTTTTATACCCCTGACGTCAGGGAAGAGGTGACAGCAACTGACGCAGGACCCAAGGCTTTGGAATTCAGGCCGGCTGAGGGCAACCTGCCAGCAGGATAACCCAAATGTAATGACTGCAACAGTGAAACACGAAGAACATCCATGTCCTCCCAAGCTGATAAACATTGGATCCCCTTACAATAACACCTGAAAGACAGCCAGTTGTTGAAATCAATCATTTTTCCTCATACTGTGGCATCATCTTCAGTGACAGTAATATGCTGCTCAGTGCTAGACTCATACCAACCTGAGGCACACAGTCGGAAAGCTCCATAATGTCTCTCTTCATATAGTCCAAGGAGGTACATCTCAGGTCATTTACACCTACATGGACTATGATGGAATCGTACTGGCATCTGTGGCATAATGATTTGAGCATGAGTGACATGGTGAATGCTGGCTCTAGACAAGCAACTAACACTTACCTTCTTGTTCAGCCTGGTTAGAGAGGCATCAGTATATCTTACAATGGAGACTTCTATGATGAGAGTAGTGGGAAGTGTGTTTCTTACGGGATTAGTGTTTGGGGCTCCACTTGAGAATGACAGCATGTGTGGTCATGTTTTTTTTTTTTTTTGAGTGCCTTTGGGCTTCCTGAGGTGTAGCTTTGACAGTGGGCAGCTAGGCAGTCTTTGATGTTTAGAAAGACTAGTTTTAAGTACCTCAGCAGACATCAGTATATGTGTGTGCTATGTGAGATGGGTGTTGAATATGTGGTTTTGACAACTTGATGTGTGCTTATGAAACAGTTTAGCCTCCAGTGCCATTGTGTAAGTACACCTCTCTCATACTGTGTCTGCTTCTTTAAGGATTAAGTAGTTGTCAGTAAATGAGACAACTGCTACATTGTCTCAAGATGCCCATATCCACCAAACTGGCTACAGAGAAGGTAGGAAACTGCATAGCCAGTGTCCAGTCCTTTGACTGGTGAGCTATAATAAGGTAGTATACTAGGATTAGAAGGTTATTAAGGCTGCTATGTCGGTGCAGACTAACAAGAGTGCTTTACTGGGGCAGATTACGCTAAACAGTACTAAATTTTATTAACTTTAATGTTTACACAATACTGAATTCTGCCAAGTCTGTAGGCATTGCCACAACACCCAGAGCTGCTCTAAGCTTGTCGGTGAGCTGGTATTTGCTTTATATTGCTGCTTTACTGGGTACAGTTTTATGGACCATTCTAGGAAAATTTTACTTTCGAGGTATTTGCTTTCTGTACAGAGCACTGTCTCCTCACAGTTAGACGTTGCCTGTTCGATTCTCAGTTAGAGCGTCTTCTGTATGGCGACATGCGTGAATGGGCGTTCCTTCGCTGAAGGTTGTGCGTTAGGCCTGTCAAGCCAGCACGTAAAAATCTACTGCCAATCATTAGCGGATCGGAGTTCCACTGTGGCGACCCCTAACCGGGAAAAGCCGAAAGGCACAACAACAGAGCACATCCATGCAAATTTTATAGCAGTACACACACACAAAAAAAAAAAAAAAAAAAAACAAGCAAACAAAAAAACAGAAAACTAATTAATGAGCCCTCTGGTCAATAAAATGCCTACACTACAAGTCTTTTTGATTACTTCCAAACTCAAATAGAACAAACACCTCCTGACACAAGATGAATAAACCCAGTCCTCCTAATGTAAAAACACAGTAGAAGAGAACCACAAGTGTGCTACCACAAGCCAATTAAACAACTAGCTGGAAATCCCTTGCTGAAAGTGATCTCAAGACAGTCTTACAGCAGTAACTGTGGGAGGAAATGCAATTTATTTATTTATTTTTTTACAAAAAGTGCAGTGAAATGCACACATAAAAAGCAGGAAATAGCAGGATCACTCAAAATAACTGAAGCAAGTGCAATTTAGCAATCCAAGGTACTTAACTTTGCCTGGATGGCAATGGATACAAGTAAAGTACTGAATACAAATAAAACACTTCTGCAGTGCAAGCTAGGACTCCAAGCTTAGCTGAGTCCAAGCAAAATGAGGAGACACTAAAGAGGTTCACTAAAGAGCAATACTGGTTTGCAGGGTTGGCAAAGAGTATCATGGATCTATGGAACACAATGGGTGGGAAAAGTACTTAAATAGCTTATACAACAGACAACAGGAATGAAACAGGGGATGGAGGGACTCTGGAAATCAGATTACCACAAAAGGTAGGGCCACAGATACATCCTTATAAAATCACAACAAAGGGTGGGAGGGTTGGAACATTTTTCAAGGAACTAGCAGACTAGCTAGAGAGGCATCCAAAGAAATAAAGCCAATACTGAAGCTCTTTCACAAACTTTAGCCTAATGCATTAGTGGCAGATGGGGTAGACAAAGAATGCAACGTTAGGCAGGTAAATGATAAGCAGAATATGAAATTAATGAAGCATAAACTGCAGAAAAGACAATTCCCTCACTACTGAACTTTTACAGTTTAAGGCACCAGACTATGCAGAAATTTACCAGAAATCTTGTTTACAGAAAAAATGCTGTAATAAATGACAAAGGCTCAAATCTGGCAGTAGTATGCAGTCCTGTCTTAACTGTGAATTAAACTATAAGACTATGGTCCAACACGGTTTAAAATGCAAAGGGATAACTTTTATAACTAATTCTATTTGGGGAAATAAATGTTCAGAATAATGTAGAAACACAATCTTCCCACAAATTGAAATTAAATTAAATGTAAATTAAAACACAAGACTAAGGTCCTAGGATAAACTAAAAAATGCAAGCAGATAACTTTTTTTTTTTTTTTTGCTAAAATGCAGAAAAGAGCAAAAAAGTACAAAGTAGTATCACCACACAAGCCACTATAAGTGCAACTTACATATTTAAGCCGGACTGAAATAATTCTCTTTCTTTTTGATGAAAAGCCTCACAGTTCCACACCACTGCAAGTCTTGCATAAAAGACCCTGGGTAGGGGTAGCTCTGTGCTGGAAATAGCAGGCTAACTAGAGAGGCATCCACTCAAGGGTTCTGCAAGTGAGGGTAAAACCAGTTGAGGAGGTGCTTGTTCATGCTGAAAAACGCTGTCTAGTCTGCTCTTTGTTGACAATTCCACCAAATTACACAAGAATGAAGCCATAGATACTGACTGCATTGGAGCCGAAGACAAAGGAGAAAAAACACTAATGCATACTTTCAGCCCCAACAACTTCAGCACCAAGGCCATCAAGGTGGACTTTGACACAGAAGAATCAAATGCCAGCAGCACTGACACCAACTTAGTTCCAAAATAGTCAGTTCTGAAGTTGACACTGAGGATGAGGGTCAGTGCCAGCACAGTCACAGCCAAAAACCTTAATTGATGCACAGGACATGGACACTGAGGAAGTCAAATTCTGAGGAGCCAAAAACATCAGCAAAGGCTCTTTGGCCAGTTCTGATACTCCTGGTACTGAAACGTGGCCCTAGATAGGAACTGCAATGAAAGGGACTAGGAGTTCTTGCACTGCCCTGGACAAAGACAGAGGTCAAGAGAACACAAAACTGAAACCAAGTCTTCAGAAAAACAAACAATCTTTTCTAATCTAACTGCATGGGGTTACTGATGGACCTAGAGAAGGGAAAGGACTCAGCTGAAGTGGAAAGGTAAGAAAGAAATTTTTGACAACTCCTGCTTTCAGGAGAAGCTTTCCATTCTCCTCCTTGGAGCAGGGTCTGCTGGCCCCAAATTGTCCTGTCTAGGAGGTGAAATGAGGACTGAAGGAGCAGTAATTGATGAAGGCCCTGGACATAAAGAAGATGATGCTATCGCTCTAAGAACTTTCGCTGAGGAAAACTTTTCAGGAATGCAAGTTCTGGACTTTTCTAGTCACCACTTCTCATTTCTTTTCTTTGGTCTACTGGGTCTGTACCTGTTGTGGTCTTTTCTTTTTTCTTTGTAATTTTGCCTTTTAAGGCAAGCTAGATCCTTCTATCTAGAAGGGTCCTGAAATGAATCTCTTGCAGACTGACCAACCACATCAAGATGCTTATCCCCACGAAATGGTGGAAATCTAATGTGGATCTAGAGGTGGGAGCTTTAACCATGTTGTTTGCACTTTTCAAAGACAGAGACCTTATCCTTTCATTGTGACGACTAATTAACTGCATTGTGGAATTGCATCTGACCAAAAAAAGAAATGAATACTAACATCTAAACTACATAAACTGAGTAGACAGTAATACAGAATATTTTCTTTTCTATTTTTTAACTAGTTGAGTGTGTGTGTGTGTGTGTGTGTGTGTGTGTGTGTGTGTGTGTGAAGTGGGGGTGGGGGAGGGGGGCAAGAGGGGAAAATGTAGAGACAAATGTTGAAAAAAAGTTAGAAAAAACACGCTAAAATATACAGAAAATTAGTTCTATCATTAAATGAACACACAATGAGTAATCCAAAAAAGTAAAGGCACATATCTGAACTACTTACATCTTAAGAAACTGAAAGAAATTTGAAGCACTCTACCTTGCTCTGAGAAAACAATGAACTACTGATGGCGATAATAAGATCGGTTGAGATTGCCAATAACAATAGATCATGGGAAAGGGGAGGAGCTCAAGCTAGCTAGAGTTCTCACTGTTGCCCTACAGATGAGGCGTCTTTGGCAACCAGTCCATCAGTTCCAGTTTATGGACAGGACCAACTTAAATAAAGAAGTTATGTACTTACCATAACATTCCATGTGTGTTGTCCATCTCAACCTTTATTCTCACTGGTGAGTCATATCTGATCCATCAGATCTGTCTTAGCCATTGCAAAAGCTCGAGGTCTTCATCTAAGCTCCTGGGCATTTTTCCCTACCCATAATGCAACGCTGTAGCTACCTCAGATTTTGTTTGCCGTACAGCAGTGATAAGGTGAATAGCTTTTTGCATGCACATTTACATATACAATTGTATCCAAGTATGTAAATAAAAATCAAACCAGACATTATTTGTGAGGCTACAGATTCCTATAAAAATCCTATTAGAACTACTCTGACTCCAAAAAAAGTAAAGGCAGGGGGTATGGTGGGTGGGTTGTGAGAATAAAGGTCGAGATGGGCAACACACATGCAAAGTTATGTTAAGTACATAACTTCTTTATGTGATGTTGTCAATCTCGCCTTTACTCTCACTGGTGGGACTGCATCCCTAGCTACCTGATTCTTGGGTGGCTCATGGGAGAATATCCCTCAGAACCATAGAACCAAAGGAAGCTCTACTCTTAGAGAGGACAACTCCAATTTGTAATGAGTAATAAAGGTATGTGGTTTTGCCCATGTTGCTACAGCACAGATGTTATCTAATGGTAATCTAGAATGAAAGGCTGCAGAAGGGGCCACTGAGCTGGTGTAATGAGCTTTGATAGGGTTAGAAATAGTCTTGTTAGAATTGTATAAGAAAGATGTACATTGTGAAAGCCATTTGGATAAGGTAACCTTGGAGACTAGTTGGCCTTTCTTAACATCAGAATAGGAAATAAAAATTTGATCTGACTTTCTGATTTCTGAAATCCTGTGCAAGTAGAAACATAACTGTCTGTGAACATCCAGAGGATGCAAAGAATATTTCTCTCTATTTTGAAAATTTGGGAAGAAAACTGATAACTCAATAGACTGATTGAGGCTACTTTCCAATACAACCTTAGGTGAAAAGGAGAGGTTAGTGCATAAAGAAACTCTGTCTCCTTGTGAAAAATTAGGTATGGAGGCTTGGCAGACAGGGCTTGTAACTCCGAAACTCTCCGTGCTGAAGTAATAGCTACCAAGAGAAGCGTTTTCCATGAGAGATACTTTAATTCTCAAGTAGCACATGGTTCAAAGGGAGGGGAGATAGGCAACAAGAAATTTAAATCCCAATGCGAAGTTGAGTTTCTGTAGGCAGGTCGTATCACTGTAGTTCCTCTTAGGGAATACTTTAGAAAGTCTGTTTGACATGATTCCAGAACTAATTTTCTCCTATATGAAAATTTGAAATTGCTGCCAGCTGAACCCTAACAGTAGCTACAGTGGCTCCTTCATTGAAAAGCATTGTGAGAAATTCTAGAATAGAATGTATGGGGGGCAGTAAAGAGGTCTATCTGATTAATGCTGGACCATGCCACAAATCTCTTCCATTTAATTTTGTATAATTTTCATGCAGATGTTTTATGGGAAGATAACAAAATGTGTTTAACTGGAGATGAGAGGAAAGAAAACCTGGCAATCAGGGGAACTGGAGCAGCCAAGCTGTTAGTTTGAGACTATTAAGTTTGGGATGAACCATTTCTGATGGGTGACTCAGCAAGCCCAGAGCAGGGCCCTGAATCCATGGTCTCTCCCATACCTGAGGCAGAAGAAAGGGAAAACAGATATGGCGAGGCCAATAGGGGATAATTAGGATTATTGTGGTCTCCAACAAACTTGCTTTCTGTAAGACTTTGGGGATTAGAGGTATTGGTGGAAAAGCATAAAGAAGTCCCAGGGGCCAATCGTAAACAAGAGCATCCCACGGTGACTCCCCTGCAGGAGGGATCAGTGCAAAGTAGCTGCTGCATTTGGCAATGATGGGTGAAGCAAAAGAGATCACAGCAAGACTGGCCCAATTTTTGGAAGATGACTTCCGCCACTTTCCGACTGAGGGATCACTTGTGCGGCCATAAAATGGCTCTGATCAACTTGTCTGCAATTATGTTGGACTTCCCTGGGATGTGCATTGTTATGAAAAAGCAGTTGGAGGTTGTTGCCCATCGCCAGACCCCCAGGGCTTCTCAACAAACAGGGTAAGATCTGGTTTCTCCTTGTTTATGTACCAGACTACAGATATATTTGTCTGACTGTATTGCTATCATTCCTAGACAGAGAATGTCTTGAAATGTTTGCAATACTTAAAGCACCACTCTAATCTCTAGGATGTTTATGTGCAAGTGTGCATCGTGTTCTTGCCAGGTGCCTTGAACTATCTTCCCCAGATAATGCCCCCCCCCCAATCTGGGAAGTGTCTGTATTCACTGTGGCTTGGGGTTGAGGGGGGATAAAGGAACGGCTCTGAGACATCAGAAGAGATCCACTATTGTAGGTCCTTTTTGCATGAATCAGTTATCATGACCTTTTGTGTCACTGGAAGATCTAGGATTGACCACTGTGTTGAAAGTACCCACTGAAGGATTCTCATGTGAAGCTGAGCTAGAGGAATTAGAACAACTGAAGCTACCATTTTTTCCTAGAACTTGGAGAACTAGTTTGGCAGAAGCTCATTTCTTAGTGATCAACATTCTTACATAACGTCGTAGGTTGTGTACTCTGTCTTGTGGAAGTTTTGCTGTTATATCTGTTGCACCTATCTGCGCTCCTATGAAAGCCAAGGACTGACATGGCTCTAAGAGCAGATTTTTCATAATTTATGGTAATCCCTAGGGAGGAACAGAGTTGTATAGTGTATTCCCTGGTTTGCAGCAGAAAATTCCTGGTAAGGTTGGTGATGAACCAGTCATCTACATATGGAAGCTTGGGGAATCCTGTGAGTCTCAGGCAAGCCGCCACTACTGCCATACACTTGGTGAACACACTAGGGGCTGTAGTGAGACAAAAGGGCAGAGCTCTAAACTGGAAGTGACTAGCTCCTTGCCTTAAGTGCAAGTAGTTTCTGGATTGCCTGTCCATCCAAATGTGGTAGTACACACCCTGAAAGCAGTCACTTTCGAAGTCACCATCTCCCCGACCCCCCCCCCTTAGCTAGGGTACAAAAAGCTGATTACAACCTCCTGAGAGAAGGTATAAACAGCTTCACAGCCCCCTCCCTCTCCACAGGAACTGGCACATATGTCCAAACCAACACCAAAGTAATATATGAGCATTTATACAGCTGCATGGAATCAGGAATACCAGAAAGGACGAAATCCTCCTCCTCAAGAAAGAGTAAGCCTGTCTGGTGGACATCTATAATAAACAAACTCTATAATAAAAGGAAAAAATTGCTGTCCAGGACCAAGAAGGAGCAGGTGTCTAATTGGAAGCAATCTCTCCTTAGCCTGAACAAACCAGCAAGAGCACTAGTGAAATCCTCCCAAGCAAACCGAGTCCAAACTGGCTACATCTACTAAAGACAATCATAAGGCTTTCTTCACATATGTCTGCAATCTCAAGGGAAGCACTCAGATCTGCTCAGGACTGGTGGTCAAGGACACTACATACACAAACCCTGTAGATATAGCCAACCTGCTGGCAGACAGGTTCAGTGAAAACTTCACTCCTCTGTCCACCCCCCCCCCCCCATGAGTAAAACATGGCATCCCCAGTACCGGCCCCTCCCCTTATCTCTAGGGAGCACATCATCACTGCCCTCTCAAAGGCAAACAAAACAGCCTCCACAGGACCCGATAACATCCCAGGTTGCATCCTAAATAAACTCAGGCAGGAACTTGCAGAACCATTAGGCACCCTATTTAACCAAAGTCTGTGTACCGGCTTCGTACCAGTTGAGTGGAGGACAGCTACTGTCCTCCCTTTGCACAAAGGTGGAGTGTCCACCAATCCAGGAAATTATAGACCCATCAGCCTAACTAGCCTGAGCTGCAAGGCCATGGAGTGGATTATCATGGACCTCATTAACAACGACATTAGCAATCTCCAGACATTTGATCTCACACAGTTTGGTTTTGTCAAGGGGAGGTCATGCCTGTTAAATTTGGTAGACTTCTTTGAGACGGTCACCAAGGCCATAGACAAGGGGAAGACAGTGCACACTGCCTACCTTGACCTGGCCAAGGCCTTCGATACTATTCCCCACTCAGGTATAATAGATAAACTCTCAACTAGGCATCAATACATAGGTTACCAGATGGGTAGCAAGCTGAGTCACTGATAGAAACCACCTAGTCAAAATAAGGGAAGCCAGCTCAAGTAGCAGACTCATAACAAGCGGTGTACTCCAGGGATTGGTCTTGGGGTCTCTGCTGTCTGGGATATACTTCTTAGAGGTGCAGGCCAACTCTAGTAGGCTACGGCTGACCAAGTTTGCAGATGCCTGCAAGCTAGGTGCGGTCATCATTTCCCCTAGTAATGTGGACATCCTCCAAGAGGGTCCCACCCAAACAAATTACTGATGTCAGATACATGGCTTCAAACTGAAAACCAAAAAATGCATCATTATCCCTTTTGAGGAAGAGTGATGCATCACATTGATATTAAGGCACTAAGCATGCAATCAGTCGTGAGGGACTTGGGCACCCAGGTTGATAGCAAACTGACTTTTGACCACCACATTGCCTCCATTGTATGGAAAGCCTTCTACATGGCCCACCTCATTAGTAAGGGTAACTCATCCATGGACAAGGTGGTTATAACATCCCTGTATTCTTCCCTTATAAGGCTCATTATTGAACACAATGCTCCTTTCAGCAGGTACCTCACAAAGCACATGCAGCAGCTGGAGAGACCACAGAGGTTCCTCACCTGAAGAATCCAGGGCCTCAAACATCTACCGTACACAGATAGGCTAAAAGCCCTGTTTCTCTACTCAGTCTCCTACAGACTACTCGGAGGTGAGCTCTGTCTGGCATACAAAGCAACCTCAGATCCTGGCTTGATGGGACTGCTGCATATCCACAAGTCAAGCTCCACTCAAGTAACCCGCATGCACGACCTCAGCCTAGTCTATGATATCAATAGGACTTGTTGGCGGGACAGATTTGTGTCCCAGAGACTCCCCCTTTTGTGGAATAGACTCCCTCACCACGTAAAGCAGAGTACCTCATTAAACCTTTTTAAGCAAAACCTGAACAACTGGATTGGGAACAGAAAATACACCCCTGGGATTCCACCTGTGTCCCTGCTGAACAGGGGGACAGGGTGCTAACTTGTTGGAACATGGGCTAAATTCTTGGCTAGGCTCGTAAGGGCCTCAGGGCCAACAGCCTATTAACTTCCTATGATCCTATGAGGGTCTATGGAGCACATCCAATTGTCTTTTTCCAGAAATGTAAGTATCGACTGCAGTGTCACCATTCGGAACTTGGTCTTTTTGACAGATCTGTTCCATTTGCTGAGATCCAAGATGGGTGTCCAGTCCCGTTTTCTTTGAACTAAAAAGAATCTCGAGTAAGATCAGGATCCTCTCTGGTATGCGGGGACGTCTTGGATAACTCTTTTCCCTAGCAACATTTGAATTTCTAAGGTTCCTTGTTCCTTTTGACTGGGTGGAACATTTGGAACGGACTTGTTTACGAGAAAGGGGTAGGAGACGGGAATGACCTATCCCCTGGATATTATGTTTTGCACCCACTTGTCAGTTATCTTTTGCCAGGTTTCTAAGTGCAGAGAAAATTGCCCCCACAGCTACCTCCAGAGACAAGCAATTGGGCACTCCTTCAGGAGCACTGAAAGGGCCCACCAAAGAAAGATTCTTGGAGGCCTGATTTTGCAGGCCTCCCTTACCGCTTTTATGGCATCTTCCATTGTTCCCCCCTCTGCCCCTGGGGGAACTTTCATCCTGTGTGTCCTGGAAAGACCTCGGGGTTTTTCTGAACCACATCTTTCCACTACTCCTCTGACCCTTGAGAAAGAGTCTAGTAGGTATAGAAAAACACTCCAGTGGTAGACAAGGCCTTGCCCTCCTGTTCACACCTGGTGAGCATTTCTTTTACTTTAGGCCGAAAAAGAGAAGAGCCATCAAAAGGGGCATTAACATGGGAAGACAAAGGGCTTTACAAAATCACAAAGGTGCATCCAGGCCTGCCTCCTAAGAGCAACATCTGAACCTGCAGCCCTACTCATCCCATCTGCTGCATAAAATATGAGCATCATTGAAGAGTTTACAACCGAATTGAGGGTGGCAAGCTGAGTACTGCCTATCTGCCACTGAAGGGAGTCTGTAGGTTCCTTTAACAGGTCCCTCTGTAATCTGGTAAAATGAGTAAAGCAGTTCAGAGACTGAAAGGCAAATGTCACTGATAAAAAGACACACTTCCCATATCTATCCATTGCCCTAGAATCATTATTCGGAGGATGGATAGAGGAGATGGTCTCAGACAGCTCCTTTTTAGTGGCCGCTGCCATGACCATGGCATCAAATGCTACACCCTTAGTTAAAAATGCCTTATCTTTTGGGGCAGTAATGCATTTATTTGGCCTCCCAGGAGTAGGCTCTATGGAACCTGGGATCTCCAAAGTCTTCTGAGAGATTAAATCCATAAGCTCATCAGAAGAAGGGGTCCCCAAGAGGTCAAAGGGTGAGACCTGAAAGCCTTCACGTAAATCGACTCCTCAGCTGAAGGGGATGTGGACTGCCAGTCACCTTTCTGCTTTAAGACTTCAAGGATGTCTCAAAAGGAGACATCTTCAGGAGGTGCCTGTGGGGACCCTTCTGTAACATTGAGATCCATATCTGATGGGACAGACTCCTCCGGGGAGTTAAGATGCTTCCTCTTGAAGGTCCTCTTCCGAGGGACCTTCTCAGTGGGGTAATCTGAGGAGGTTTCAGAAGAGGGGGGGGGTCTCCCTTGCTGGACATCCTGAGGCCTGGGGTCCCTGCGATCCTATGGAGTGGTTACATGAGAGGATAAACACACCAGTCCAGAACTGGGTGGAAGATCAGATAAAGGTTGTGTGTCAGACGGGGATTGAGTCTAAACCCTCCTCATAACTTCAAAAGTAGTCCACCCCTGCTCCTAAGAACTCCTCGGATCTGACAAAAACTTTATCAGAGCCAAAGGCATCTCCGGCACAGAAGACAGAAGCTCTGAAGCAGAGGCAAAAGCTGAACTCACCCGCACCGAAGCCCCAAGAGGCAGGGTCGGCTCCATAGAGATCTGAACCGGCTCAGTGGATCCGACCACAGAGTGATGGGCTCCTACAAGTCTCCTGCTCTGACTGGAGGGAAACACTCAGGGTAAATATCAGATCTGAGGAAGCTGAAGATCCTGGAGCTGATACAAACACAAGCTGGACACTGGAGTCTTCCAGCTCTAAAACCAAGGGACGGATCGGACGAGGAACAGGTACCGAAGGGAAGGACTTTGTCTGATCTGATTTCTTTGGGTCCCGATCCAATAATAGTTTGGCCAGGGACGGTGTCGTCAGCAGCCCCTGCACAACCCTATCCACATCTTCACTGGACAAACTCTTGGTAAACTTAGTAGATGATGCTGGGGACCTAGACTTAGTCAAAAGGGGAGATGGGAGCCATGAAGTTACTAGTTCGAAGGAGGCTGAACGGCTCCTGCATAGTAGTTCTGTAGACGTCGGAGCGGAAGGATCTAACAGCTCCTAAACAGTCTTGGATCCAGCAACAACTGTCTGCTCCAAGGATTCATGCATGGCTCAGAGGAGGATTTAGGAGTCAAAGATGCACATTTTATGGACTTCTCAGATTTTGAAGAGGACTCCAGAGAGATTGCCTCAGAAAAAGGGTCTTTTAATAGTCCCTTTAAGATAAGTTTGTTTTTGCACTCCATAAGCATTCGGTGATTGAAGTAGTGGCATATGGAGCATGACTCCTGAAGATGAAGACGCCCCAAGCAATAAACAAAGTATGTGTAGCACACTAAGGGGCATCTTCTTTCCACATTTTTCGAAACCAAACTGTTTCCCTTCCTATTTTTGTCACGTAATGAACTACCAAACAAGGAAATATACAGGCAAACACACACACACACACACACACACACACACACACACACACACACACACACACACACACACACACACACACACGCATGCCAGGAGAGAGAGAGAGAAAACATGGAGATCAAGAAAAGAACTGCTTTAAGTCATACTCTAACTAAAACAGATGATTAAAGGGAAAAAAGGGGGGAACACGAAAAGTACAGTTGTGTACACTTACCATAAATGTAGATGTTCGAGTGTATTCACTGTTGCAGTCATTACATTTGGGTTATCTGCTTGCAGTAGCCTTCAGTCGGCCTGATTAACAAAGTCCTGCGTCGGTTGCTGTCACTTCTTCCATGACGTCAGGTCGTCAGGGGTATAAAACATGCAGCCGACGCCATTACATCAGTTTTTCTTGCCCCAGATGTCAGGTGCCCCCTTAATGGGAAGCAATCAAATCTATAAATACAAAGATATACCTCCAACAAAAAAGCAAATACACCAAAAAGCTTTTACAGTATACTAAGTGAGAGTAGGGGTATAGCCAAAAGAAGAAAGGAGGCTGGAGGGAGGGTAACCAGGACTGCAACAGTGAATACACTCGAACATCTACATTTATGGTAAGTGTACACAACTGTACTATGTTCTTCGTGTTTCACTGTTGCAGTCATTACATTTGGGTAGATTCCCAAAGCTAAGGTTGGGAGAAGGAATTTAAATAGAATTAGGACCAGCAATAAGGCCCTGCAAGACTGCATTGGCAAAATCAGCTCTGGATTTAGAGAAAACTGGCAAATGATAATGCTTGGTGAAAGTATGTACAGAACTCCAGGTAGCTGCTTCTAGGATGTCCTTAGTAGGGACGCCCCTGAGAAAGGCTGTAGAGGTAGATGCAGCCCTGGCTGAATGGGGTCTGATGCCCTGTGGGATAGGTTTTCCATGGTGCTTATAGAAGAAATGAATGCAGTGGCCTATCCATTTTGAAATGGTTTGTTTTGAAATAGCTTTCCCCTCTGTCCCTGCAGCAAACGCCACCAGAAGTTGTTAAGATTTCCTTTGAGGTTTAGTCCTGTCCAAGTAGAACCTAAGCTGTCTGTGCACATCTAAAGAGTGAAGTATTTGTTCCCCTTTGTTCTGTAGGTTAGGAAAGAAGGTAGGAAAATGAATGGACTGATTAAGAGCCACAATGGATACCACCTTGGTCATGAAGAAGGGATTGGTTCTGAGGGACACCCTGTCTGCATGAAAGATGATGAAAGGTTCCACTGCCATTAGGGCCTGTAATTCAGATACCCTTCTTGCAGACGTGATTGCTAAAAGGAAAACTGTTTTCCACGAAATACATTTTAAATCTGCAGTAGCAGCTGGCTCGAAAGGAGGAAGAGTGAGTTTCTCCAAGACAAAGTTAAGATCCCAGGCTGGAGTTGGAGCTCTCCTGGGTGGCCTTAAATTTTTGGCCCCTCTGAGGAATTGCTTGAGCAGTGGGTGAGAGAAGAGGGGAGGCTCTGTGCTATAATGAGCTGAAATGGCTGAGGCATGAATTTTGATGGAGGAAAAAGACAAGCCCTTATGAAGCATCTTAGTCAAGTATTGTAGAATCTGAGGTAAACTGGGCACTGCTGCGTTCATTCCTTGAGATTGGTTCCAGGCACAGAATCTTTTCCATTTTGCAGCATAAGATTTTCTAGTACTAGGCCTCCTTGCATCTAAAATGATATCCATCACTGATTTACTGAGGGATGGTAAAGGAGAGATTATTTAATTAGCCGGGCTGATAGGTTCAGGGTTTGCAGCTGAAGGTGCAGAATCTGGTTCTCCTGCTGAGACAACAGGGAAGGAGTCTGAGGCAGGTGCCATGGAGCCAAGCGTGACACACTGCGCAAGAGTGGGTACCAGTGCTGGCGAGGCCAGTCTGGTGCAATTAAAATCGTCCTTGGCTTGTCCTGTTTGATCTTTAGTAGTACCTTGGAGAGCAGAGGCAGAGAAGGAAAGGCATAAACTGATAGGTTTTTCCAGCTGAAGGATACAGCATCCACTTTCCAAGCTAGCTTGTGGGGAATCCTTGTGCAAAATTTGTCCAGCTGATGGTTCTGGGGGGAGGCAAACAGGTCTACATCTGGGCTCCTCAATTTGCTTGTCAACATGTTGAAAATCCTTGGTTCCAGTTTCCACTCGTGTGGGTCCATGATGTTTCTGCTTAGTCCGTCTGCCAGTGTATTTAGTTTTCCTGGCAGGAACTGAGCTTGTAGATTCACTTGGTAGCTCAAGGTTGTGTTCCACAATGCTATGGCTAGTCTGCAGAGGGGGTAAGAATGTGTACCCCCCTGCTTGTTTATGTACGACATGACAGTGGTGTTGTCCGTCTTTACCATTAGTTGTCCTGGAAGAATGTGGTCCTTGAAGGCTGCCAGAGCATTCTGTACAGCTAACATTTCCTTTTGATTTATGTGCAGGTGCATTTGACTTGGGTTCCAAAACTACCAAGCTCAACTTCCTGAATGAACTTACCTGCCAGGTGAGCTCCCATGGATAGTCTGATGTGTCTGTTGTTAAGATTTTGGCGACAGGGGGTAATGTGAATGGTAGTCCCCTGTTTTGGTGGCAGGCCTTTGCCCACCAAAGGAACTCTAGGCGTAGGCAACGTATGATAGGAATCCTTGCTTCTAGATCCTGTGAATGTAGACACCATAGGCTTTTGAGATACCATTGTAGTTTCCTCATGTGCAGACTTGCACATGGAATTAGAAGAATGCAGGAAGCCATGAACCCCAAGGCTTGCAGTATTTGCTTTGCAGACAGCTGGATTTTTGTGGCCACTTGTTTGAAGTTAGTTGTCAAATGAATACATTTCTCTGGCATGAGGAAAGCCATCTGGGAAGTTGTATTCAAGCTTGCTCCCAGGAATATAATTTGTTGACAGGGTACCAGGTGGGATTTCTTTTCGTTTATGGTGAACCCCAGACAAGTCAGTATCCTTTGAACAAAGGCCAGATGATTCAAAAGGATGTCCTTGCTTTCTGCCTGAATTAGACAATCGTTCAGGTATGGGCATATTTGAATATTTCTTTGCCTGCAAAATGCAATGACTGGAGCTAGGCACTTTCTGAATACCCTGGGCGCAGTAGATAAGCCAAAGGGCAGTACAGAGAACTGATAGTGCATGTAGCCTGCTTTGAATCGTAGGCATCTTCTGCATGACTCCCCAATAGGGATGTGCAGGTATAATTCTTTTAAGTCCAGTGTTGCCAACCATGCACCCTTGCCTAGCATAGGAAGAAGCTGGTGAAGAGTCAGCATTTTGAATTTTGGAATCACCAGAAAGGTGTTTAGAATAGAAAGGTCCAGGATAGGATGCCATGTATTGCCTTTTCTGGGTATCAGAAAAAGTCTCGAATAGAAACCTTGTCCCTTTTCTCTTCTGGTACCAACTGAATAGCCCCCATGTTTAAGAGAGAGAGTATGTGATTTTGGGCCTCTGCCCACTGATTTGGGGGTAGATCTGGCCACCCGCTTGGTGTTGGTAACGTGTGGAAATGAAATCTGTATCCTTGGGACACTACATTTAAAACCCATTCGTCCTGGGTAATGAGTTCCTAATTTTTGGCTTGCAGACCAATCTTTCCGCCTAAAGGAGCATTCAGTTGGGAAGTGCTTGGTAGTTTTAAAAGCAAGTCATTGAGACAGTTTTCCATAGGGAGAGCATTACTACTCCCAGGTTTGGGTGCGGAAACCCCCCACTGCCTAGTCTTGTGTGTCCCTTGGGACTGAAACCTGGGGTTTCTGCCGTGTCTGGGTTTGGCTTGAGAAGACCTGGAAGGGGCTGGAAAGGACCAATTTTTAGAAGGCCAGTGCCTACTTCATCTAGGAGGCTGAACTTGTAAGAAATTTTTAACAGTTTGCATAGATTTAGCTTTATCTTCCATCTTTTTAAGAACTTCCTCAGCCTTGTTGCCAAACAGGCAGTCCAGATTTAAGGGAGCATCCAACAATTTAGCTTTAACATGATCAGGCAAACCTTGATCCTTAAGCCAAGCATGCCTTTTGAGCACAGACCCAGTAACAGCAGCCTTGGAAGAGGCCTCCAATGAATCAAATCTACATTGCAAAATATGTTTTCCAACCTGTTCAGCAGAATGCATTAAATCCTGTAATTCTTTATTTTCAGAACAGTCAGGAATTAACATCATTTTCTGTTTAAGCAATCCAATAACATGTTGTTGATACTTTAACATATGAAACTGGCAGTTTAAAGCCCTAATGGCCAAGGTTGCAGAAGTGTAAACCTTCTTACCCCATCTACCCAGTGCCCTGGAGTCTCTATCAGAGGGGGTAGGATTTTTAGCAGTAGAAGCCTTAATGCCCTTGGGTCCCTGTGAAATAGTCTCTGGATCCACAATAAGATTTTTAAAAAGGAACATGTGGGAATCAGGAACCCTGTAATATCTGTCAGGTTTTCTGGGAGCAGGAGGCAAAGAATCAGGAGCCAAACTAGATTCTGAAAAGGCATCAACAACAATGTTTAGTACAGGAGGTATAGCTAAAGGCCTATGCTGAGGCAGGAGTAAGAAATCCCTACGCCTCTTTTTTGAATCAGAAAAATCCTGGCTTTCCCAGTGGAAATGCTCCCCTAGAGTATGTAAGGTCTCGCCAAAAGAAAAATCCTCTGGAGGGGAACCAGAGGGAATAGAGTCCTCTGCATCAGAATCCTCATAAGTAGATAAGGGTAAATCCAGATCATCAGAAAAATCAGAATCCTGTTCAGAAGATTCATAAACAACTTCAGTCCTAGGTCTCTTAAACGGGGGAGGTTAGCTTCCCCAGATTACAGTTATAAGATCTTCAGCCATTCTTATAATTTGTTTTTTAGGCATAGAGGCCTGAGCATGTGGCCTGGACGTCAGTTTCTTAGGCATGGTACAAGATTTTGGCCTAAATGAAGAAGGAGGCGTCGGTTTAATATGCAAGTCCGTAGGTCCGAATACACCCTCAGATGCCGGTGCCTGCACAGCGGCTCTGGACCCATCCAAGGTAGAGACATCTGCAGATTCCACAGTTGAAGCATCTCGCCGCATACCAGACTCCGAATGGGTCTCAGTAGAGTCAGAAGTAGCGGGTATCAGGGGCTGCAAAAGCGCCTCACTGAGTACTGGCGAACTGATAACTGGCTTAGGAGAAGCGTTGTCAGCAGCTTTGGACCTCGGCGGCCTGTCTCTGTCTTTATCTTTGCGTTTTCCGGAATCCTGGTAGTCGGATGGCTAACCAACGACATTTCTGGATAATTAAACCAAGAACCGAAACATTTAAAAGTGAAAATATACAGACGACGGATAGTGCGCTGATTAAATAAAGCAAAAAACCGACAGCAAGGTACGTCACGGTCAGGGCCTAGACAAGGAATACGAATTAAAATCTTTGTGAGATATTTGCTTTCCACAAGTAATGCAATTATTAACTTTTACTGACATCGGTAAGCAGCAAGAAAAAGTTTCCCCAACGGGGTACTTAGCTTTAGTTGAAGACTTCGGTTCTGAAACTCGAAAATGAAAATTTCAGGAGATGGCCGACCGGCACTTGGGAACTGCTTTTGCTTCGGGCACTGCACGGCAAGAAAGACTGGGGTAATGGCGTCGGCTGCACGTTTTATACCCCTGACGACCTGACATCATGGAAGAATGGACAGCAACTGACACAGGACCCAAGACTTTGTTAATCAGGGTGACTGAGCGCTACTGCAAGCAGATAACCCAAATATAATGACTGCAACAGTGAAACACGAAGAACATACATGTACAGTTGTGTAATCTTACCATAAATGTAGATGTTCGAGTGTATTCACTGTTCCAGTCATTACACTTGGGGTATCTACCTGCAGGTAGCCCTCAGTCAGCCCGAATACGTGTGTCTTGGAATTTTTGTCTCAGACGCTGTCGCCTCTTCCATGACGTTAGGTCGTCAAGGGTATAAAACAGGAAGCTGACGCCATTACATCAGTTTTTCTTGCCCCAAATGTCAGGAGCCCCCTAAATAGGAAGCTAGTATATGGTGTGGAACACCACCAGTAAAAAGTAAATACCAATGCCATTAAAAATGGCCACACAGAGGATAGGTAGAAGGACAGAGAAAACCAGGGGGCTGGAGGGAGGGAAACCGGGACTGCAACAGTGAATACATTCGAACATCTACATTTATGGTAAGTGTACACAATTGTACTATGTTCTTCGTGTTTCATTGTTGCAGTCATCACACTTGGGTTGATTCCCAAAGCTGAGGAAGGGTGGAGGCAGTCAAGAAGTGTTAGGGCTGGCTAGCAAGCCTTGTAAGACTGCTGTAGCAAATCCAGCTCTGGATTTAGAAAAAAATGGTAATGTTTAGTGAAGGTGTATACAGAACTCTAGGTTGCAGCTTCCAGAATGTCCCTGGTAGGGACTTCTGAGAAATGCTGTAGAGGTGGAAGTAGTCCTAGTGGAATGTGTTCTGATCCCCTGTGGGTTAGGTTTTCCATGGTGCTTGTAGCAGAAATGGATGCAGCGTGCTATCCATTTGGAAATGGTTTGCTTTGAAATGGCCTTGCCCTCTGCCCTTGGAGCAAAGCTGACTAGCAGCTGGTCAGATTTTCTGAAAGGTTTAGTCCTGTCAAGGTAGAACCTGAGCTGTCTGTGCATGTCCAAGAAGTGCAGGATCCTTTACCCTTTATTCTGTGGATTAGGGAAGAAGGTTGCTAAATGGATTGGTTTAAAGCCACACTGGACACCACCTTAGGCATAAAGGATGGGTTAGTCCTGAGGGAAACCCTGTCAGCATGGAAAATAATGAAGGGTCCCCACAGCCATGTCTGTAACTCACTCTTCTTGCTGAAGTTATGGTTAAAAGCAAGGCTGTTTTCCAAGAGAGGAATTTTAACTCTGCTGAAGCAGCAGGTTCAAAAGGGGGAAGCGTGAGCTTTTCCAGTACAAAGTTAAGGTCCCAGCAGGGGGTGGGTGCTCCCTAGGGGGCCTTAAGTTGATAGTCCCTCTCAGGAACTGTTTGATGAGAGGGTGAGAAAATAGAGGTGGCTCAGTATTATAATGAGCTGAGATGGCAGAGGCATGAATCTAAATGGAGGAGAAATACAGGCCTCTGAGGAGTAGCTCTGCTAGGTAATCCAGGATTTGAGGTAATGAGGGCACTGCTGTGTCCTTTCCTTGAGACTGATTTCAAGAACAATATCTTTTCCACTTCTCAGCATAGGATTTCCTAGTACTAGGCCTTCTGGCCTCAAGAATGATGTCCAACACCTGTTTGCTAAGGGTTGCTGGTGGTGCATTCAGAGGATAAGCTTGGCTGCAAGGTTTAGGGTTTGCAACTGTGGATGCAAAATCTGTCCCTCCTGCTGAGACAGCAGGGAAGATGTCTGATGAAGGTGCCAGGGAGGCACTGTTGTCAGACTGTGTAAGAGTGGGTACCAGTGCTGGCGTGGCCAGTCTGGGGCAATAAGAATTGCCCTTGGCCTGTGCTGTTTGATCTTGAGTAGTACTTTTGAGAGGAGAGGCAGAGGGGGAGAGGTTTTCCCATTTGAAGGATAGGGCATCCACCTTCCAGGCCCTGCTGTGAGGGTTCCTGGTGCAGAATTTTTTTCAACTGGTGGCTCCCGGGAGAGGCACTGAGGTCCACCTCTGGTGTCCACCACGCTGGATTAGAAGGTTGAAGGTGTTGGGCTCCAATTTCCACTCGTGTGGGTCTAGGAGATTTCTGCTCAAGTTGTCTGCCAGTGAATTTTGCTTGTCTGGCAAGAATTCAGCTTGTAGCTGCACTTGGTTGCTCAAGGATGTGTTCCACAGGGTCATGGCTAACCTGCAGAGTGGGTAAGAATGGGTTCCCCCCGCTTGTTTATGTACCGCATTACAGCAGCTGTCCTGGAAGGATTAGGTATTTGAAGGCTGTCAGAGCATTCTGCACAGCTAACATCTCATTTTGATTGATGTGCAGGAGAATTTGTCCTGGGCTCCACTTGCCCTGAATGTATTTGTCTGCCATGTGAGCCCCCCACGCATAGTCTGATGCGTCTGTTGTCAGGGTTTGGGCGGCGAGGGGTTGAGTGAAAGGCAGTCCCTTGTTGCAGTTGCATGCTTCTGCCCTCCAAAGGAACTCTGCCCTTAGACAAGATATGATAGGAATGACTGTTTCCAGATCCTGAGAATGTTGGCATCAAAGAATTTTTAAGTACCATAGAAGTTTTCTCATATGCAGTCTTGCATATGGAATTAGCAGAACGCATGAGGTCAGGAACCCTAGGGCTTGCAGTATTTTCCTTGCAGATAGCTGGGTTTTGGTGGCCATTTGTTCGAAGTAGTTGGTCAAACAGACCTGTTTTTCTTGAGTGAGAAATGCCATTTGGGAAGTTGTGTTCAAGCTTGCTCACAGGAATACATTTTTTGACTGGGCACCAGTTGTGATTTCTTTTCGTTGATGGTGTACCCCAATGAAGTTAGGAGTCTTTTTACAAATGGCAGGTACTGAAGTAGCAATTTCTGTCTGTCCGCCTGAATCAGGCAATCGTCCAAGTATGGAAAAATTTGGATATTTTTCTGCCTGCAGTATGCAATGGCTGAATCTAGACACTTTGTGAATACTGTGGGCACAGTAGATAAGCCAAAGGGAAGTGCAGAGAATTGATAGTGCATACAGCCTGCCCTGAAGCAAAGATATTTCCTGCAAGACTCCCTTATGGGAATATTCAGATAAGCTTCTTTTAAGTCTAGGGTGACTAACCAGGCATCCTTAGCTAGCATAGGGAGAAGTTGTTGCAGGGTAAGCATTTTGAATTTTGGGACCACCAGATAGGTGCTGAGAATTGATAGATCCAGGATTGGGTACAAAGAGCCCTCTTTTCTGGGCAACAGGAACAGTCTCTGGAGTAGAAACCCTGTCCCTTTGTTCTAGTGGAACAGGTTGAATAGCCCTGATACTGAGCAGGGAAAGTACTTGCTTTTGAGCCTCTGCCCACTGGTTTGGAGGAAGGTCTGGAAACCCGCTTGGGGTTGGCAGTGAATGGAAGTAGAATCTGTACCCCTGGGATACAATGTTTAGGACTCATCGGTCCTGAGTAATGGACATCCAGTTTTTTGCATGAAGGGCAAGTTTTCCTCCTAGGGGCACAAGTAATTGGGCAGGGCTGGGAAGGATAACTGAAAAGTCATTGTGAACATTTTCCATAAGGGGGTGGATTACCACTCCCTGTTTTTGAGGTGTGGGCAACTCCATTGTTTAGATCTCTGCTTACCCTGAGACTGTAGTCTGGGTGGTCTGTTTCCCCTGAGTTTGAACTGAGAAGGCCTGGAAGGGGCTGGAAAGGACCAGTTTTTAGATGGCCAATGCCTACTGAATCTAGGTGGCTGCACTTGTAAGAGTTCTTTAACAGTTTGCATAGATTTAGCTTTTTCTTCCATCTTTTTAAGAACCTCTTCTGCTTTGGTGTCAAACAAACAGTCCTTATTTAAAGGGGCGTCTAGTAATTTTGATTCAATATGATTTGGCAAGGTGTGTTCCTTCAGCCAAGCATGCCTTCTCAGTACAGACCCAGTGACTGCAGCCCTGCAAGATGCTTCTAGGGCATCAAAGCCACACTGCAGAATATGCTTACTGACCAGGTTTGCAGAATGCATCAACTCTTGTAAATCTTTATTTTCTGCACAATCAGGAAGTAACACCATTTTTTGTTTAATCCGTTCCATAATATGTTGCTGGTACTTCAACATGTGAAACTGGCAATTCAATGCCCTGATGGCAGGAGTTGCAGAGGTATATACCTTCTTACCCCATATGTCTAAAGCTCTGGAATCCCTGTCTGAAGGGATAGGGTTTTTGGCTATAGTAGCCTTAATACCTTTAGGTCCCTGGGAAATGGTCTCTGGATCCACAGAAGGATTCTTAAAGAGAAATTTGTGAGAATCAGGTACTCTGTAGTACCTGTCAGGTTTTCTAGGGGCCGGTGGTAAAGTGTCTGGAGTTGGACTGGATTCCATGAAGACATCATCTACAACATCCAGGACAGGGGGGTACAACTAGAGGCCTGTGCTGAGGCAACTCTAAAAATTCTCTTAGTCTCTTTTTAGACTGAGGGTAGTCCTGGCATTCCCAGCGGAAATGCTCTCTCAAAGTATGCAAGGTTTCACCAAAAGAAAAATCCTCTGGAGGGGAGGCAGAGGGAATGGATTCCTCTGCATCTGAATCCTTATAGGTTGATCAGGGTACGTCCTGGTAATCAGAAGGGTCAGACTCATTGGACTCCTGGTCTGTAGAATCAGAATGAAACTCAATTCTTTGTCTCTTAGCAGGGGAAGGCCGTCTTCCCCTAATTAGGGTAATAAGGTCTTCAGCCATTCTAAGCATTTGTTTTTGTGGCATGGGAGCTTGAGCATGCGCTTTGGTCATCGGTTTTCTAGGCGCAGTGAGTACTCTGGGCCTGAGAAACTCTGTAGTTTTAGCTAAATGCAAAGTTGTTAGTTTAATTCGAACATCGGTAGGTCAGAATACACCCTCAGAAGACGGTGCCTGCACAGCGGCTTTGGACCCATCCAAGGTAGAGACATCTGCAGGTTCCATAGTCGAAGAAACATCCCGCGTCATACTGGACTCCGAATGGGTCTCAGCAGAGACCTGCGAATCTGTAGAAATGCACATCACGGGCTGCAAAGGCACCTCACTGAGTACTGGCGGACTGACAACTAGCTTAACGGAAGCGTCGGCGGCGGTTTTGGACCTATGCGGTCTCTCTCTGTCTTTATCTTTACGTTTTTTCGGAAGATGGGTAATCGGATGACTTATCGATGCCATTTCGGAATAAGGAGAATGAGAGCGAAAGAATTTAGCGATAAAGATAGCCTGACAACGAATGGTTCGGGCATTAAACAAGGCACAAAACCGACAGCTAAATCTATGCAAACTGTTAATGTTGTGGTCTGGGTCTAAACAGGTGATGCAGTAAAAATTTAAATCTCTGTGAGGTATTTGCTTTCCACAGGCAAGACAATTAACTTTTCCTGACATTGGTTAGAGCAAGAAAAAAAGATCCCCAATGGAGTACTTAGCTTTAGAAGACTTAAGGTCTGAAACTCGAAAAACGAAAACTTCAGGTTGCGGCCGACCGGCACTTGCGAACTGCTTCTGCTTCTGGCTCCTTCTCGGCAAGAAAGACTGATGTAATGGCATCGGCTGCCTGTTTTATACCCCCTGAAGACCTGACGTCATGGAAGAGGAGACAGCATCCAATGCAGAAATCCCAAGACTCTGATATTCAGGCCGACTGAGGGCTACCTGCAGGCAGATAACCCAAGTGTGATGACTGCAACAGTGAAACACGAAGAACATCATCCTCTAACTTAAACAGATGTAAGTTATGCACCATCTAACTAAAACGAGCGATAACAGGAGAGGGAACACTCGCACTAAATAATAGTACAGAAAATAGGGTAAGGAACTTTATAATGAGTAATACACTAATGGAAACAACTAACAGTAAAACCAGCTATAAAAAATAGAAAAGATAAAAAATAAATAAAATACGAGAATAAAATACAGAAAGCACTTAGCCAAGAGCTAGCTTCGGAACCTCTTTTGCTGCATGGCAAACAAGACCTGAGGTAGCTAGGGAGTTGCATTACGGGTAGGAAAAATGGCCACGAGCTTAGCTGAAGGCCTCAAGCTTTTGCAATGGCTGAGCTGGATCTGATGGATCAGATCCGACCCACCAGTGAGAATAAAGGCGAGACTGACATCATCACATCAAACCTTACACACATATATACTGTAACGGCAGTTTTATCCACGTCAGTTCTAGGACTAATACCAGGACATACTTACCTCAGTTCATTAAACTTTCACAGGATACTTCAGCTCCTCCCCTTTACACATAACTCTGAATGCCAAAGGTCCCCTTCTCCAGATCTCACAAATCATGCCTCCAGAAAAAAATACAAAGAAAGCAGAAAAAAATAAGCTCCAAGACACAGCATCCAGTCAAACCATAGGCAGTGGCAGGAAGGCACATATTGTGATGGTGATTAAACTGGCAACACAAGTTCATCATTATGATTAGCACATAACTTTCAAATCTGAAATTGGGAGATTTATCTGTCACCTCTGACATACAGTCTCAAACTTATACTTTCATATGTCTTGTCAAAAAACAGTAGCTGGGATTATGGCAACTCCAAAGGCATTCATTGAAATGGATGTGACAAACAGCTTATAATGCCTTATAAAAGCATTCAATGATGTCCATGTGGCAGTCATGCAAATGTCATCCACTAAAGCACCTTTAAAGAAGTCTTAAGAGATGATCATAGACTTAGCAGTATGAGTGCTGAAAGTCAGAGACATGGTATTGCAAAGTTTGTGTAGCAAAAGGTAATACACTGGAAAAGCAAAAACAAAAGTAAGCTCAGACACATTTTGGACGAAGAAGGATATAAAGAGGTAGGAATGATCTCTTAATGTGTTTTGTTCTGTCCGAATCACATCTAGGTTTCCTACAGGCATCTATACAACAAATATTCAACCCACATACATGATTTCAGGAAGCAAACTGAAATATTAAGTACCTGATTTGTATTACATTTTGCAGCAACTCAGGACAAGGCATGACTAGTATGTGATGAAACTTTGTTTTATGAAAAATGATACAGGGTGTATGAACAAGCAAGGTCTGCAACTCTGAAATCCTTCTTGCCAAATGTGGCCACCATCAGGATCTTCCAAATAAGATAAGCAGTGGAGGCTGGCTCAAACGTATGGTGGTGTGTTTCTCCAAAATGAAATAAAGCCTCAAGGAGGAAAAAGAGGCTTGGTTTACATACCTTAAAAGAATCTAGAAAAAAAAAACAGAATTCACTCACTGGTGGAAATGTATTTATTTATTGCCTTTGTTTACCAGGACAGTCTGACTCAACAGCAAGTCCCTTTTTCAGCACAGGCCCAGGAAGAAAGGCTCCAAAATTTGCAGTGAGTTACACGAGATAAAATATAAAGAATATACAGTAGTTAGTACAAGAGCTTTTACAGACAGTTTTGATAATGTGTAGTAATTATACATATACAGAAATAACACAAAAAAACATTTGATACAAAGCATTTGACAGTGGAGTTTGCAACATAAATCTTTAACAATTAAGTATATAAGATGGACGGTAATACCTGTACGACTGAGAATGCATGTGATAGTAATGGAACAAAGCAGAAAGAATAACTAAGAAATTGGTGAAAAAACATTAGTGCCAGAGAAATCTTACAAGGGTAAGAGGCAGGGATGCTACTATAAAGGATAAGCACAGCATGAGGATGGAAGTGGAGGGTAGTAAGGTAGGACCGATAGAATTTTAGGTGTTAAAAGCGGGTGAAGGGAATGGATTAAGAAAAGAAGAGTGGTGTGGGGAGAGGAATAAGTGATAGCGTGGAGGGAGACAGAGATAGAGAAATGAGAGAATGACATTGAGAAAAGGACTGTGGGGGGTATGGGGAGATGGGTGGGAAAACAAAGCATGGGTTATGCGGAAGCAGCAGCATAACCATGGTGAGTTTAGTGTTGTTTTAGGTTATTTTTAAAGCCTGAACGAGTGGTGTTTTGCTTAAAAGTAAGAGGGATTGTTTGTGAACATAAGTAAAGTAAAAAGTGTCACAGTCGCTGCTGTTCACCTTTGTTGTAGTTAGAAGCATTTTACTGTTGGAGTGCAGATGCCTAGGATGGGTATATTGATGAAGGATGTGTTGTAGAGAGGGGCAGTTTTCAGGTTTGTGTATAATAATAAGGGCAATTACTAGCTGTGAGCAGAATGTTATCTGGTAATTCTAGCCAGGTTAGGTGTTTCAAGGGCCAGGCAGTTGTATCTACAATTCGGTAGCTTAGATAAAAATTTGGCTATTTTGTTATGTAGACCTCAATTTTCTTTTTAACATGGTATGTAGACTGGTAAAAATGGGCAATGCGTATAGAAGTGAGAGGAGAAAATGAGATGCCACAGTTTGTCTACAGGAAATTGGTGGGAGGGGAGTTAAGAACGGTAGAGGAAGCCAAAGATTTGGTGAGTTTTTTTTGATAGCTTAAGAGAAGAGTAGGCTGAATTTTAAGTTATCATTGCGAATCAACCCTAGTAGTCTTGTGTTGGATACAATGTTAAAGTGCTGTTGCATGAAGCTAATGCAGAATCTTTCTTAGCAGCCAGGGTTAAGGAGTAAACAGCATTTAATAGAAGTTGATCATCTGTTAAACAGCATTCAAATGAGAAGGAATCTTGTGTGAACTTCTGAAGTTAAGTGAGGTAGTGACCTGTACATACAAGGGTGGCATCACCTGGATAATGGACAAATTATGAATGTGGGACTGCTTTGTGGAGGTCGTTGATAAAGATGCGAAACAGTAATATACCTAACATCGGATCTTGAGGTAAGCCAAATGAGACTGGCAAGAAGAGGGGAGTTCTTGTTTCCATTTAGCAGCCTGTAATCTGTCTGTAAAGAAGATGTGGAACCATGAAGTGGTAGGATATAGAAGCTCAATGAGGGTAGTTCTAGGAGTAGCTTTTGATGTGAGAATGTGTTGAACACTTTATACATATCTAGGGGGAAGGATGATGCTATGTTGCTAGGTTTTGTATTGGTACAGATGATGATGGTAAAACAGTAGATCCGTACTGGTACTGTGGTATAGCCTGAAGCTATGCTGAGTGGTGGAGAGTAGATTATTACTGATAAGATGGTTTAGGAGTGGAGGGCTTCCAAGATTATTAACACCCTAACTTCAGCTTTCCCAGTGTGAAAAAAGAAACAGAGATAAGAGCTAGTAATTCTGTCAGTTTTAGTAAAATATAGTTACTGGCTAGTAAATAGACTGAATGGATGCCAGCAAAGAAGAACATTAGCATGAAAGAAAAGTATCTAGAAAAGATAAAGAGAAAACACCAACTGGAAAGAATCCTGCAGCTGTTCTGCAAAAAAGCAGTTCAAGCACCAGCTTTCATACAAGAGATTGTTTCTGGTAATTTAGAGGAAATATTAAATCCAATGTGCTCAGAGCTGAGTAAAATAAATGAAATGCTGAAGGAATATTTTAACTAAAAAAAAAAAAAAGGCTGGAAAGATGGAAGAAGCTTTAAGTGGGTATTCAGATGAACTGATAAAACTGCAAAAATCAGAGGCTGAAATGAAGAAAAGGCTGGCTGAGTAACATACTGCTCAAGAAGAGTGGTTTAAGGTAAAGTCAGAGGACACAGCATGCAGGGAAAACCTGAGATTTTCTGCTCTACTACAGAAGCTGGAAGAAACAGACTACTAACTTTATGAGGACACAAATAAGCAACTGGACTTGCATTCCACAGCAGGGTTTATTAACTGAAGGAATACATTGTGTATATGCTTCAAACCTGGCCATGAGAAATCAGACAAGACCTGTATTAGTAAGATGCAATCACACCAGCAGAAAGAGATTACACAAACAAAAGTGTGGCAGAAGGGCAAGATATTAAATACTGGAGACAAGAGTGTTTGTGGGAAATGATTATTCATTGTACACCAGGCAGAAGAGAAGCAAATATCCCAGCAATCAGGGAATGTCAAGAGGCAGGTGTGAGATTCAAGTTGCTGTATCCAGCTGTCTTCAGAATATTTTTTTCTGTAGGATCAAAGTCATTTTTGACACAGAATATGCTAAGGAGGAATTACAAAAGTTTGTTCAACAAAAAGTAAGCCATGAAGCAGAAATGAACTCTGCTTCTCATTCTTCTAACAAAGCTCATAGAAAGTCTTTGCCAACAAAATCTTTTCCAATATTCCTAAAGGAAAATGCTTGAAAGACAGAAAAAAAGCACAAGAGATGACTACAAGAAGCAGGAGTACCTTGGACTTGACCAGGAGTTTAGGTTTGGGAGATGGAGACAAACCGGAAGACCACCAGCAACACAGAAATTAAAGAATACACGTGATACTATAGAACATCAATCACATTTGTGAAGTATGACTTTACAAAAAAAGTGGATGAGAAAGACTGGACTTTCCTTGACTGTGTTAAGCTTGTGGTGGACGGAAAGGCATATATCCCATTTTATGTCATTAATGTTTGGAAGGACACTAAAGGAAATAAGGGGAAAGTAACTAAGTAAAACAATTAATACTTGTATAAAACATTTCAGGATATAAACTGCATGCTACACAGTAACGCATTTTTAGTAACTGTATGTAATAAAGATATTAAAGTTTACAAGTACTTTTTTTCTTTTTTAGCTTTAAAAAATGTAGGCATTGCAATGTAAAAAGACAAGAAAAGCTGGACAGAGGCATGTTTAAGTTAATATGCTGTAATCTTGGGCTGCTGGAGTGGGGATGAAGGATGGGGGTGTAAATGTGTACTGATTATAATATAAGAAACGTTGAGAAGTTTTCTCTTACTTTTGCATAGGTGAATGTCTGAATTAATGCCACTGGCTTAATCTAATAACAATTTTTTGTGTGTGTAGTGTAAGTGTGCCGGCTAAAAAAATAAGAGAACACTGTGAATGTAGTGAAAAGTTTTCCTTTAGCAAACAAATGTTCAGTGTGAGTTCAGAAGTCTGCAGCTGAACATTCTGTTCTTATATTTCCATAGAGATAAGCTGACTACAGGTGCGGACAATAAATCTTGAGACTTTTGGTATTTCTTACTGAGAGAACTGTAAAATTAAAAGGTATAAGGGCAACTAGCTTAGTAAAAAATAAAGTTTGAAATTAATGAAAGTAAATAAGAGACATCAGCTTTTCTGGTACCGAAAAACTTCAGTCTACTTGAACAGCGTACAATTTACTTTTATTTAAAGATGGCCACTACACTTTTTCTTAAGGCCAACAGTTAATGTTTCTGAAAGAATGTAAGCCATTTTTTCACATGTGACAATGGAATAAAGACATGACAAGAACAGACAGCAAGTAGAAGCAGAGGCTGTAACAAGCACCTTTGCATGGATAACCTTAATTTTAGGTTAGGTAATGCTTGTTGGTGCAGCTGTAGATTTTGGATAATTGTTCCTGTCAAGAAGATGTACATAGTGTTGTGTGCGCTTGTTTTACATTAACAGGTTGTAGGATGGTGTTTTTTTTTAATGTTTTCAGTAAAACAAAAAAAGTCTTGTAAAATGTTACATATGTTCAAATGCAGATGGCAAAAAAACTGTATTAAATAACGTGCAAAACATTAGTGGGTGCATCTAACACAAAAGCGGGAAAGGGACATTTAAAAAAACTGTTGTACATAATAGGAATAATAACTTCTTAATGTAAATGCTACACTAAATTATTTTGGAACATGAATGGCCTCCTATGTATAAATAAAAGGGCAAGAGTACTGAATTATATTAAGAAATGTAGAGTGCAAACAGCAATGCTACAGGAGACACACTTTGAAAGAACTCGGTGTGTGAACTTGATAAAGAATAGATTTCAGGATGGATATTCAGCAGAATATCAGGGACAAAGGAAACAGAGAGTAGTTATACTAATTGCTGGAGGCGCTCCAATTGTGACAAGAGGAAAAAAAGATAATAATGGTAGACTTGTGGTAGTACTGAGCTACTGGCATGCACTTATATTCCACCTAAAATTGCTATTATGGAACATAAGAAAATTTGGGGAGAAATGATCAGCTTTCAGCAGGGTATATTACTTATAGGTGGTGACTAGAACTTGATTTGCAACAGGGAAGATGTAGCTGGAGGAATAATATAACAAAAGAGGGTGGACTTCTGCAGAAATTTATGAAAATATTTGATATGGAAGATGTAAATTCAGTAGCAGAAACTGATAAGATTTACATATTTTTCCCCAAGGTACAATAACTGGACTACACTAGACAAACTATATTTCACAGGAACATGTGCATTTAATTAAAAGCTTCAACAGGTATTCAATGACTGTTTTAGATCCTGTGCCAATAGCGACTAGCCAATAGAGATAAAATTGCAGGGTAATGAAATTAAAATAAGACACTGGTTCTTCCCCATCTACTGTTAAAAAAAAGCACGCATTTAAGGAAAGGGTAGTAGAAATTATTCAACAACTATGAGGGAAGATATATATTTCTTCAGAAGTTAAAGATAATAAATGAAAAAAAAAAAACAAAAAGGAGATTAAAACGGTAGAAATATAAAGAAATAGACAAGTGGTTAAGTAGTTACCAGTAATTATTTAAAGGTGCTGACCAGAATAAGGGGAATCTCACAAATCAAGAAGAGACAAATGCGGGGTGCTAAAGAGAAAATAAGGGAGCGTCTGGAACGTTTAGAAAGACTGATGTTAAGCAACTGTTTTTTGACAATAATTCCAGAGCACAAAACTTTTTGCATGACATGGCAACAGAAAGTAAAAAGGGTTGTTGCAAAACTTAGGGAGCCTATAACAAGAAAAATAACCAGAGATCCTGTAGCGGTATTAGAGTTATTTTGCAAATTTCATGAAAAATTGCATAAGATCGAGAAGTGTGGAAATCAACACAGAGCACAAATGGAAATATTTATAGAAGACTTAAGAATACCCAGGTTAGAGGTAGATGAGGCTCAACAGTAATAGTTAAAAGAGGAGCAAATGAGATGAAAATAGTGACGTACAAACTGCAGGAAAGTCTCCAGGAACAGATGGTATTCTTCTGAAAGTTTGGAAGCTAACAGGGAAGAAAGTGATGAATACCTGGAAGGTTTGTTTAGCAGTATTTTATAAGGAAGGGAGGCACCAACATCCTGAAAGAATGCTGTGGTAGCTGTAATAGCTAAAGCCAGCAAAGAACCATCAGACCCAGCTTCATAAAGGCCAATTTCAATTTTAAATCATAAGGATCAAGTGATTTTGCAGAGAGGAGGCAAACATTTGACAACACTAACAGAAAGCACAGTTGTATAAAATCTCACCATAACAGTAGATGTCCTTGTGTTCAGTGCTGCAGTATTCTTCACAGTAGTGATCTCCTGCCAAGGATAGCCCAATGCCTAGCCAGTATACCAAAGCTTTTAGATCTAGCATACACCATATGTCACACATATGCTCTCCATTCAGGATGTAGGGCATAAAGGTGACATATGGATGCAGTTACTCAGAACTGAATTGCCCCAGCAGAGAACAGTCTCTGTAGGACACAGGAGGCTATGCACATCTAGAAGGAGAAAATGCAAATGGAAAAGGAAGACCCTCTGCCAGAAGAGAGACAAAAACAAAGAAAAAGGGGGTTGGAGGGAGGGAGCGAATACTGAAACAATGAAGAGAAGGAATCTACTGTTATGGTAAGATTTTACACAACTGTACTATGTCCTTCTATGTCATTGTCACAGTAGTCTTCACAGGAAGGAGAGTACAAAAGCTCAAGAAAAGAATTAGAAGGTGGAAGGCTGGAAAGAGCCCTCATGAAATCCATGCAGAATGTCTCTAGCAAAACCTGCTCTGGCCCTAGAAACAATATCCAATTTATAATGCTTAGTAAAGGTATGCACTGAAGGCCAGGTAGCAGCTTCAAGGACGGAACTGGTGTCCAAATACCTTGAAGAAAGCACCAGAAGAGGCAACATCCTCAGTGGACTGAGGTCTAATGGAAGTAAACAGACATATGCCATGAAAGGAATAACAAAAGGAAATGGCTTCAGATATCCAGGAGGAGATGGTTTGCTTAGAAACAGCCAAGACTAATGTTCTGGGATGAAAAGAAAGGAAAAACAGAAGGGAGTTGAAAATATAGCTGTGTAAAATCTTACAATAACAATAGATGTCCTTCCATACAATTGTTGCAGTGCTCTTCACTAAAGGGGGGAGTACAAAAGCTCAAGGAAAACTTTGGAAGAGGAAATCCCTGCAGAACCCTCAAGGAACCCATGTAGGACAGCTCTGGAAACAATACCCAATTTGTAATGCTTAATGAAGGTATGGAGAGAAGTCCAAGTAGCAGCCACAACGATGGAATTGGCATCCAATCCTCTGGGAAATAAGCACCACAGTCCTGGTAGAATGATCCATAACAGAGGCAGAAAGACGTTTCCCATGAAAGGAGTAACAAAAAGAACTGGCCTTAGAGAGCCATGAAGAAATGGTTTGGTTAGAAAAAGCAAAAGAGAGAGATCTAGGATAAAAAGAAATAAGTTGCTCAGGCTTGTGAATGGCTTTCGTGTTATCTAAATAATATCTGAGCTGCCTATGCAAATCCAAGGTGTGAAGTATCTTCTCACTAGCAGACTGCAAAAGAGGAAAAATGTGGGAAAATTAACAGATTAAGACACAATTCATTAACCATCTTGGACATAAAAGAAGGATTAGTACGATCAGACAGACTGTCTCTATGAAAAACTAAAAAAGGAGGAACAGCCATAAAGGCCTGAAGCTCAGACACTCTCTTAGCTGAAGTAAGGAACAAAAGAAAGGCAATCTTCCATGTATAATGCTGCAAGGAAGCTGATGCCACAGTTCCAAAAGGAGCCCAAGTCAGTTTTTCAAGTACGAAATTAGCGTCCTAGGAAGGAGGAAAAGTTCCTGGGTGGGAGGCTCTAATATGAAGGATGCCTTTAAGAAATGTTTAACCTCAAACCTAGAGGCAAAGGAAGGAGATAAAGGAAGACAAGTAGAAATAGCTGAAAGGTGAATAAGAATAATAAAATATAAATGAAGAATATGCCAACCAGCATGAAGCAATTCACAAAAACAAGAGTGAACCAGAGGAGTCTCCACAGAAAGTGATCCTGTTTACAAGCAAGGCAAAAGAAAGAAAATCTCTTCCATTTGGACACATCGAATTCCTGGTAATGGGTTTCCGGGCCTCATGCAGCACCCAAAGCACATCCTCAGGAAAAAAGGTGCCTAAAAGGGATCAAAACCCTATCACCCACAATGTCAGTTGAAGAGTGGACAAGTGTAGATGGATGAGAGACCCCTTGTCTTGTGTGAGTAGGTCCAACCAATGAGGTAACTTCTGCTGATTGGTCTTGGTTAGGTGCAGAATAAGAGGGAACCAATGCTGTCTAGGCCAACAGGGGAGTCATCAGCAAGATTCTGGGGGAGTCTTGCTTTACCTTGAGCAGGACTCTCAGTATGACAAGAAGGGGAGGGAAGTTATAGAGAAACATCTCCTTCCAAGAAAAAGAGGACTTGGGATTCTGGTGCAAAAAGAGAGGAAATTGTCTGTTTAGGGGTGGCAAAAAGATCAACCTGAGGAGTGCCCTGCTGGTGGACAATGTCCAGAAAGACATCTCTGTGAAGTATCCACTTGTGAGCCTCTGTAATGGACCTGCTCAGAGAGTCTGCCACAATGTTTCATTCTGAAGGAATATAAACAGCCTGAAGAGTCACCTGATATTGGACAGCTACATCCCAAACTTGAGGAGCTAGTGTGCACAGAAGGTAGGACCATGTCACCCTTTCCTGGGTACCACAGCACTGTGGTATTGTCTGTAAAGATTCTGAGAGGCCTTGGAAGGACAGTATGAAAGACCTGAAGAGACAGTAGAGCTCTCATCGCCTTGATGCTGTCATGGCCTGCTCTCTGAGGAATGGGCCAAAGACCCTGAACCTTGAAAGGGCCGAAAGAAACACCCCAACCAATGTCTGAGGCATCCAAAAAGGGTACCTGAGAGGGGACTTCGGGCTGAAAAGGAAGCCCTGGTTTGAGAGACAGCTGATGAATCCACCACTGTAGCTCTAGTTTGAAGAATGGAATAAGAGGAACTAGAAATTCTAAAGGATGACAGTGTTGGAGCCACACTGACTTTAGAGACCACTGTAGCTTCTGGTTAGTGGTAGCAGAGGAATGGTGGAAGGCAAGTATCACAGAGCAGTTAGAAATTCTCTGGCTGTAAATGAGACCTGAGGAAGAAAGGACAGAATAAGACAATCAGAGTAAGAGCCTTGGGTGGTTCATAGGTGTTTACTAGGCTAACAACCACAAGGGCCTTTTTAAGCCTAGCCATGCACCCCAAACCTCTGACAACTTCTGATACCCTTGATAAGAGTAAGCAGAGATTTGGGAGATGAACCATGTACAGGTTATCTGTGCCTATTAGAGACACAGGTGCCAAACCAGGGATTAATTTCCGGTTTCCCATCCAATTGTCCAAGTTGCACCTGAATGGGTTAGGGAGGAACTCTGCTTCACGCGGATGGGAAGCCTGTTCCATAGACTCTGATGTCTCTGGGATACAAACCTATCTCTCCAGCAGGACTTATTTATATCACAGGCAAGGTTTAAGTCTTTAGAACGGGTAACTCTGGTGCTGTTTGTTTTGTGGATATGCAGGAGGTCCATCAGACTGGGGTCTGACAATGTCCTTTATGCTAGGCATAAATCTCCCCTCAAAAGCCTGTAGGAGACAGAATACAGGGATAGGGCCTTGAGGTGGTCTGCATAGAACATTTTACTTACACCCTGTATTCTTTTAGTGAGGAACCTTTGTGGATGTTCCAATTGTTGTATATGCCTAGTTAGGTATATACCAAAGGGGACATTGTACTGAATGATAGGTTTGATGAATGCCAAATACAGTGGAACAATGACTTTCTTGGACTTAGATGCCATACCTTTATTTATAACTTGCACAATACAGAATGATTTCCTCACTGCTGTAGACACATGACGGTTAAAGGTTAGATTATTAAGTGCATTTTTAAGTCCCTGACTACTGGGTCAACTCTAAGGGATGTATTGTCAATATGATAGTTATCAGGGATGGATGACTTCCCAAAGGATACTACTATGTATTTCCTGGCATTTAGTTTTAGTCCAAGGCTCTGACACCAGTTGTTTGTCTGTCAGCCTCTCCTGGACAACATTTGTGTCAGTGTGGGATTCAATGACGGCTCCTAATTTGCAAACATCTGCAAATTTAGTCAGACACAGACTACTGAAATTGGCCTTGACTTCTGAGAAGTAAATGCCAAAAAGGAGCAGTCCAAGGACTAATCCCTCAGGGATTCCACTTGTGACTGGCTTCTTTATAGAGGTGGACTCAATTCTAACTTCCTGGGTCCTGTGAGCCACATGGCTATCCATCGGGTGACATGCAGGTTTGTACCTAACCTCTTGAGTTTGTCAACAATGCCAGAGTGGGGAATTGTTTTAAATGCCTTGGCCAGGTCAAGGTAGGCAGTGTGAACAATTCTACCCTCATCCATTGCTTTGGTGACCTTCTCAAAGAAGTCCACCAGTTGAGTAGGCATAATTTCCCTTGTTGAAACTCATTCATCCCTGGTTTGGCACCTATGTCTCTAACTGACAATGCCAGCCTTTAAATGTTCATCTCCCAGTCCTCTGCTTGTAAACGTTTCATCTCCCAAGCACCTGCTTACACTTTTCAGGGGTACAGAAACCTGTCACAGATTTGGGATGCACAGCTAGGCTTAAAAAAGCCCTTGTGGTCATTAGCAGAATATCTGCAGCAGTGTATTCTAGCTCCAGTACTGTGTTTTACATTGCAGGTATATTAAAAAAAAGTATGTTCAGTAGCCCAGACTTCTAAACACTCAAACGATAGTACCTACTGACATATATTGTACACACATAACACGATGGGCTTCACTGTTCTTTTGCAAAGATGGAGCAGTCCAGGAGTGGTAGTAGAACATCCCTGAATGGACTTGACACTTTCACAGATCAGGGATCCAGGATTTTGTCCCATAAAGAAGTATTAGGGCCTGAGATAAAAATCAGGAGATATGGATTAGACCAGGTGGCATTAAGGGATTGAAAATAAAACTAACCAGTATGAAGAAAGTCTGGAGAGTTTGCAATAAAACATTGCAAATTTAGCATCCAACTAGAGTGTTTTAGGTGGGTGCAGAAACAGGAATGCCAAGCAAAATAATTAGAGAAGTAAATAGCAAAACACTCAGCATGGCATGAGTGCTACAATAAAAATCCCAAAAATAAATAAATAAATAAAAGAAACACAACTGAAGAATCAACACGTTTTTAGGAATGGTGGAAGCCAAGAATCCCAGAGCTCTTAGAAATTCTCTGGCTGTAAATGAGACCCGAGGAAAAAGAGACAGAAAAAAACGTCAGAGTTCATAGGTGTTTACTAGGCTAACGACCACAAGGGCCTTTTTAAGCATAGCCATGCATATCAAATCTCTGACAAGTTTGGATACCCTTGATAAGTGTAAGCTTGGGGCCTGGGAGATAAACCATTTACAGGTTACCTGAATTCAATAGAGAGACAGGTGCCAAACCAGGGATGAATTTCCAATTTCCCATCCAGTTGTCCAAGATGCACTTGAATTGGGTTAGTAAGAAACTCTGCTTCACATGGATGAGGAGCCTCTTTCATAAACGGGGTAGTCTCTGAGATACATACCTCTCTCTCCAGCAGGTCCTATTTGTATCACAGGAAAGGTTTAAGACTTTAGAATGGTTAATTCTGGTGCTGTTTGTTTTGTGGATAAGCAGGAAGTCCATCAGAGTGGGGTCTGACAATGACCTGTATACCAGGAATAGATCTCCCCTCAAAAGCCTGGAGGAGACAGTACACAGAGATAGGGCCTTGAAGCAGACTGCATAGGACATTTACTTACACCCTGTAATCTTTTAGTGAGGAACCTCTGTGGACATTCCAACAGCTGGCTATGTCCAGTTAGGTACCTACCAAAGGGGCACTGTACTCCATGATAGGTCTGATAAATGCTGAATACAGTGGAACAATGACTTCCTTGGACTTCGATACCATACCTTTGTTTATAAGTTTACAACACAGAATGACTTCCTCACCACTGCAGACATGTAATGGTCAAAGGCTAGATTACTATCTGTGTGTCCTCAAGTCCCTGACAACTACTATTTTTTAAACATTAACACACACTAAAACATATCTAATAACCAATCATCTAATCCTAATCTTTCTATGTTTTAAATAACATTTAATGTTGACAATGGCATTTAAACACAAACCTATCTGCCTGCAAAAGTGTTTGCCACCTAGTCTCCCTTGTTTCTAAACAATTAAACTCATGATCACCCCTTATATCCTTAATTTGATGGTCAACTACAAAAACAAAACAAAAAAAAATTAAAACTTGTACATGTTTCAGTGTCCTTCCTGTTTTATGTAGCATATATATGCTCTGAAATTCTCTTACCTAGCATCCCGGTTGTCATACCCACCTAGAATGCAGGACAGCTCAAACAGGAAGCTACATAAATAACATGACTTGATTTACAATTACAATTATAATATTTTTGCTAACTATGGTTTCAGAATAGCTCTTCAACATAATATACGAGTCTTCATTAATATACCTACAGGCCTTACTGCATTTGTATGTTCATAGGTTCATACTAGGCTATCTCCCCTAGGGCAATTATAAGCCTAGCCAGAATGTGTTTGGCTTTCGCCACCCATTTTGAATTTATTTTGCAATGCCCTTTTTCGAGGTTAGTATACTGTGCCTCTGTCTAACAGTGACACAGAAGTGATACCCGGGGTAAACCTACGATCTCCCATCCACTCATCAACATTCCTCTTGAAGAGAGTCAATGAGGGACTCTGCCTAACCTGGACTGGGATTTTATTCCAGAGTGAAGGGAGCCTCTGGGTTATGAATCTGTCCCTCCAGCATGTCCTATTTATTTCAGTGCTGAGGTTCAAGTCTCTCGAGCGCGTAGCTCGATGGGATTTGGATTTTCTGAGGTGCAGCATGTCCATTAATTCCGGGTTGGACATGGCTTTATACGTCAGGCACAGATCGCCTCTGAACAGGTGGTATGCCACTGAGTAGAGCTGGAGTTTCTTTAACCGGGCAGCATATGACATCTGTTTGAGCCCTTTGATCCTCTTGGTGAGGTACTTTTGGGGTCTTTCCAGTTGCTGCAGGTGTCTGGTAAGGTACATCCCAAAAGGGGCATTGTACTCAATTATGGGCCTGATGAGGGATAAGAGTAAAGAGGCACGATGACCTCCCCTGATCTAGATGTGAATCCCTTCATGATTACGTGGGCTATATAAAATGTTTTTCTAACCACTTTGGCCACGTGGTTGTCAAATGAGAGATTGCTATCAACTTGGGTCCCCAGGTCCCTAATTACTTCTTCTGTACTTAATGGATTACCACCTATGTGGTAATTTGTGGGCACTTTGTTTTTGCCAAAGGGGATGACTATACACTTTTTGGCATTTAGCTTGAGGCCATGGCTCTGGCACCAGTTGTCTGTTTCTATGAGGCCCTTTTGGAGGATGCTTGTGTCGGCTGGAGAGTCGATTATGGCGCCCAGTTTGCAGTCATCTGCGAACTTAGTCAGCCACAGTCCTTCCGTGTTGGCCTGTACCTCCGAGAAATATATACTGAACAAGAGAGGTCCCAGGACTGAGCCTTGTGGGACACCACTTGTAACTGGTTTAGAGTATGACATGGCTCCAGCAATTCTAACCATGTGGGTTCTGTCCTTGAGCCAGTTTGCAATCCATCTAGTGACATAGGGGTTTATATTTAAGCTGGTGAGCTTATCTGTAATGCCCGAGTGGGGTATTGTATCGAAGGCTTTTGCGAGGTCCAGGTAGGCTGTGTGGCCCACCTTCCCCTCGTCAATGGCCTTGGTGACTGTTTCAAAGAAATCAACCAGGTTTAAGAGGCAGGATCTGCCCTTAAAGCCGAACTGGGTAGGATCCAGTGTCTGTAGGCCCCCAATATCTTTATTTATGAGGTCCATGATGATCCTTTCTATAGCTTTGCAGACCAAGCTAGTCAGGCTTATGGGGCGATAGTTTCCAGGATCCGTTGAGGCACCACCTTTATGGAGAGGGACCACTGTTGCTGTACGCCACTCTTTGGGCACATATCCTGTAGTAAGGCTAAGACTGAACAGTAGTTTTATGTTTGGGTTTAGCTCTTCTTGGAGTTCATGTAGGACGCAGCCCGGGACACCGTCTGGTCCCATTGATGCTGTGTTTTTTTACTTTGGATAGGGCGGCTCTTACCTAAGCATCTGAGATGTCAGGGGGACAGCACTCTGCTGGGATAGATATTTGCCCTTTTGGTGGGGGGGAGTTTGCACTGAACCTGTCAGCTAGGATGTTGGCAATGTCTGTGGGTTCAGTGTATTTTTTGTCATTTTGGACTAATTCTGAGCATATCTGGGAATTACCACCCAGGTTCCTAACATAACTAAAGAAAGCCTTGTGATTATCCTTAGTGTCCTGTGCAATTTTTCTCTCGAAGCTGGCCTTAGACAATTTTATGAGTGCCCGTAGTTTTTTGCTAATACTGATCAGTGATGCCTTCCCTTTTTGGGATTTTGCTCTATCATTTAGTAGCTTCCTCCTTCTATTGTATAGTTTGTTTATGGCTGGGGTCCACCAGACAGGACATCTGCCTTTGGAGGATTGGGTCTTGGTTTTATTTGGGATCGCATGATCGATGCATTCCTGAAGGTGTTCATAGAATGCGTTTATAAAGGATTCTGCAGTCTGGGCCGTATTTTCCACAGGCCCGGGGGCTTTGAAGAATTCCACCTCGGTTTTGAGGAGTGTGAAATTTGCTTTAGAGAAGTTTTTCACTGTGGTTTTCTGGGCAGGGGGTGGAGTCGGGATGTGAATATCCAGTGAGATTAGTTTATGGTCTGGATCTTACCAGTGAGGGATACACTTCTGGTATGGAGCATAGAGTCCTCGTGTTGGTGATGATCAGGTCCAGTATGTTTTCCCCTCTTGTGGGAGTGGTAACAAGTTGTTCCATAGCATTTGAGTTTATAAATTCTAGGAACCTTTGGGCTAGGGTGTTGGAGCTAGAGTAATGCTCCCAGTCTATGTTTGGGTAGTTGAAGTCGCACAATATAATGGTGTTTGGAGAGACCTTCATATTTTCCAGTGTTCTCAGAAAGGCCGAGTGGGGTTCCTGGGTTTGGGAGGATGGTCTGTAGCAGGCTATAAACTGGAAGGCAGTTTTACCCACTGTTAGTTGCACATGGATAGTCTCTGATGCTTCGTGCTTTGCCACCAACCTGGAGGTGTGGGTATCCTTGATGAATATCGATACTCCCCCCCTCCTTTTGTGGTTTGGTCCAAGTTTTGGGGCCGAAAAGCATGGTATGAGGTATAACCTGGTAGTGCTGGGGTGCTCTCGGGAGCCCTGAACCAGGTTTCTGTTACTGCACAGATATCGATGTTCTCCATGCTAAGGAGAGTTTCGAGTGCGTGCATCTTGAGGTTTAGACTTCTGGCGTTGAGTAGCATTACTCTTAGTTTCTTATCCCTTGTGATACCTATGGAGGTGGGTTTGTCTTTTGAGCCTTGCCTAAAAAAGGCACTATGGGGTAGCAAGAGCCTTTGCCAATATCCGAAAGCCCAGGGGTGACAGGTGCAAGCCGTCCCTAGTGAAGCATCGTGGTTGTCGAGTATATCATCCCAAGCTGACAGGCATTGGATCCCCCTTTAAATGACACCAGTACTTAAGCCAATTGTTGAAATTGATCATCTTGTCTTCATATTGTGGCATCACTCTTTGTGAGGGTAAGATGCTACTCAAGGTCAGGGTCATACTGGCCTGGGCTACATGCTCAGAGAGCTCCTTTATGTCTCTTTTCATGTAGTCCAGGGAGGTACGTCTCAGGTCATTCACACCAGCATGGACAATGACCGAGTCATATTTGTACTTGCCTTGGAGTGACCTGAGTGCTTGTGTTATGTGGCGGATCCTAGCGCCCGACAGGCTGCTCACCGTGACCCTCTCCTTGTTCAGCCTAGTGAGCGGGACGTCAGTGTGCCTGACGATAGAGTCACCTATTACAAGTGTATCAGGTGTGTTGTTTAGTCTTAACTCATTCACTCCAGAGCAGCTCAGGAAAAGCTGCCTGCTGAATTCCACCATAGGAACAACAGAGCAGCCTGAGCTCATTTTCAGAAAATCCATTTGTAATACTATACAGAAAACAAATGCTCATAACTCTTTAACTATAAGAGCTACACTAAAAATGTGAACGCGAAAGTTGTTCAGCAGACACTGACCTTTCCAACAGTGTAAATGTTGATAGTGCATATCAAAGTCATAATGAAATATTTGGCAAGGAATGCTGATATTGTGCAATTTTTTTAATTTTTTGGAAAAGCAAAGCACAATATCTTGGTCTATCTACCATGCAGACCCATACAATTTGAATTTAATTTGTTAGTATGAATGTCAGCTTTAAAATGATACTTTAACCATAACTGTGTGACACTCCTTTCATGAGATATTCACAGAAATATGATTAGTATATTATTTCTCATAATTGATAAATAAACAAAGCATAATATCTCATCACCTTTAACAGACAGAGCCTACATTATCAGTGTAGAAGTTGTGCATCTGAATGTCAGCTTCAAAATGAAGCATCATTTGTGTGATTACTATGCTCCCTCGCAAAGATATGGGCATAATAATGAGAAGTATTGTAAATGTATAATTTTCATATTCGTACAAGACTAAACAAACTGTGATATCTGTACGTGTGTACAGTGCACAGACACCGTTCTTTTACCATGATGTAAGCAGTAACACTGTCTTCAAAATGATGCATTATTTCACACAATGTGGTGCTCCCTTGCAAAGTTATTTACCAAAATATGAAAAAAATCATAATTTCCATAACCTAAGTCGGAAACAAACTTTGATATCTGCCTATGAGTACAACATACAGGTACCATTCTTTTACCATATTAGAACCAGCAATACTGTCTTCAAAATGAGATATTACTTGGCACATTCAGATGCTCCCTTGCAAAGTTATTTACCAAAATATGAAAAAAATAATAATTTCCATAACCATAAGTCTCAGACAAACTTTGATATCTGCACATGTGTCAAACATACTGGCACAATTCTTTTACCATATTAGAACCAGCAATACTGCATTCAAAATGAGATATTACTTGGCACATTCAGATGCTCCCTTGCAAAGTTATTTACCAAAATATGAAAAAAAATCATAACTTCCATAACCTAAGTCCGAACCAAACTTTGATATCTGCCTATTAGTACAACATACAGGTACCATTCTTTTACCATGTTAGAACTATAAATAATCTTTTCAAAATGAGGTATTACTTAGAACATTCAGATGCTCCCTTGCAAAGTTATTTACCAAAATATGAAAAAAATCATAATTTCCATAACCATAAGTCTCAAACAAACTTTGATATCTGCACGTGTCCAACATACAGGCACAATTCTTTTACCATGTTGGAACCAGCAATACTGTCTTCAAAATGAGATATTACTTGGCATATTCAGATGCTCCCTTGCAAAGTTATTTACCAAAATATGAAAAAAATAATAATTTCCATAACCATAAGTCTCAGACAAACTTTGATATCTGCACATGTGTCAAACATACTGGCACAATTCTTTTACCATATTAGAACCAGCAATACTGTCTTCAAAATGAGATATTACTTGGCACATTCAGATGCTCCCTTGCAAAGTTATTAACCAAAATATGAAAAAAATCATAATTTCCATAACCTAAGTCCGAAACAAACAGATATCTGCACATGTGTACAACATACAGGCCCAATTCTTTTATATGTTGGAACTATCAATATTATACATATACACATACAATACATATTCGATTGTACATGCTAGCACTCTCCTGAAACAGTTCTTTCTCAGCATCTTCACCAGCGTCTTACCACAGTTATTTGCCAAACTCATAAAAATATATTTTACACAACACATTTCATAATAGAGTTGTACTTACCATACTGGTCCCTACTTGGTCATGGGTGTTTTCCATTCTTCTCACAAGCTGCATATTTCCAATCCTGCATAGCTCTCCTCACACCATTGTGGATGTCAGTCAATAACAAGACAATGCCTTCCTCAGGTAGGTGAACGCCATCCCTTCTGAACAGGTGAACATCTTTTGTGGTGATGCTGTCAGGACAGATTGTAGATCCACCGACCACATAAAATGACAACGTGGCCACCACAACTGCAGGTGTTCAAAAATTGCTCTGATTTGAAACCGCAGCCTTCCCAGTGGTTGACTGATGACAGTGTCAGAATGTGGACAAACCTGTACAGCAAAGAAAATGCAAACAGTTTACTACTGATGTTTGACAGATCTATTGGAAAAGTACATATATATGTATATCATAATGCATTACCTGGTTAGACCATCCAAATCTTCACTCCTATCCACAGGGGCATTATTCTTTTCATAAGGTATATAAGTGGTGATGACGCTGCGGAGGTACATACCTACCACCTGTGAAAACACAAAATTACACACAACGACTGACAAGGGGGCACAGAAAGGGCACATGTAAAGATAAAAAACAGAGTAAGGACTGCAACTCCACTAATATGCCTAGGACAGGCACCGGACTTCGGGCCGTGGGCGTCTGAAGTGTCCCATACCTGTGCTGGCTACCCACTCAGACTGCTGGTAGCAGCAATGACTCCTGATTGCATGCAGTGCCAGCACTCTGCCTCACCTCTACCTTTTCCATGTACATGTGTCCTTTCAGCAATGGTCATAAGGACTGAAAGGGGGAAACACTGCATCACAGTGGCAGCCCTGAGGCCATTTCTACCTAGGACAGCAGCACTATGGGGCTGAACTGAAGAGTCTCCAAGTTCCCAACTGCAATCCAGGTCGATCACAAGATCCATGGATGGCTGGGTATGCCCCCCGTGATGCACCCACCAACACAAGAGAAGTTGGCATAAACCTCTGAAGAGGAACCTTCCTGACCATACTGATATTCATGTGTATGTGTATATGTGCAAGTACATTATGTACATACATATATATCGATATACACACATATGCACAGATATATATATATATATATAGATATATATATATATAAAAAACATCAGAGGTTTTGGAGGATAGCTAGTTGATGAAGAATGGAGGGGGTGGCTTGCAATGACTACAAATACAGAAAAAACACAATCTGGCTTGTGCATTCATCAAAGTGATAACGACTTCTACTAAAAGTGATAACTCACTGCTGTATTGTAACTGCACTTATTGCTAATGTGATAATGACCTTCCTTTCAGTACTGAAAAGTTATGCATGCTCAGACAAAAGTGATAATTGCTGCACATAACCTGTTGACTAGGCATTCATTATATTACCTTGTGCAGCTGTTGTGTAACACAGACTCATTATCAGTAAGGAGAACACCTGAGTAATTCAGTAAAATAGTATAACACTTACATATTACTGAGCCCTTCCTCCCACGTAAATTCCACACGACTGACAAAGCCAGGAAAAATGCACAAAAAATATGGTAGCTCCATGCTGGCAGTTGTCAACAAGTGATAACTTTTATCTCACTCATGCAACTACTAATCACAAATAGAATAATACAAGCAGAAGTGATTTCTTGTCTGCTTATTTTACATTATTTAATTAGTCAGTGGTGTGTGTGATGTCTTATATGCTGGCATATTACACTATAATTACATTTCTGTGCTGTATTCTAAGTAATGTAACCATATTTAAATTTCAGACTTAATTTCTATGTTTCCCCACTAACCCTCCAGTTGTTTGCATTGTGTATGCACAAGCACCAAAATGGCACAATCAACTATTTTGCTCAGTGGTCACATCAGCAGTCAGACCATGTACTTCCTGATACACAATTAATTATTTCCCAAGCAACATCCTCATTAGTATGTCCAGGTATACATGCATCTAAATAAAATGTTTTACCAAACAAGCCTTCAGTAACATTTCCTAGTATGTACTACCACCAGCATGAACACTTCACCCAAGCAACCCCTTCAGTAGAATGTTGAGGAATGCACAATCACCAAACCTAAACGCTTACCCAAACGAAACGCATGTAACATTTCCTAGTATGTACAGCCACCAAAATGAAGAATTCACCCAAGTGAGCCCTTCAATATAATATATGCACAGGCACCAGAATGAAAGATTTTCCCTAAACAACTATTCAGTAAAATTTCCTCCTATGTACAAGCACCAACAGGAAAATCAACCAAAATATAATTTTTTTGGATGGTTGAAGGGTATGTGCAGTCATCAGTAAAATTATAAAAAATGGACGTAGGACATGTACCATTCCTTTCTTCAAAATTTTAAGTCACCCCAATTCATATCTCATTTATGACAGATTTGCTGTAGTAATCACCACTGGTGCAAAAAAAACATTTGGTGGGGTTGCTGCCCGTCACCTGACTCACAAGATATTCCCATTCACAACAGCAACATGGATTTCTCACTCTGCTTAGACGTTTCTAAAAATTGTTGAATACTAAGACATGTTACCTAGTCTAGATAGCTTGTCTTCTGATAGAAGACATACTTTACCAGTGATTCAGTACAACACAGCCAGCTAACAGGATGACAAAATGGCCAGATGGATTAGCCAACCATGCAACATCTTTTCTGTGACACTAAAATGTTGATGTATGCACAAGCACCAACATGAAGCATTTCCCTGAACTACCCTTCAGCAATAGCTCCTAGTGTCTGCAATCACCAACATGAAGCATTCACACAAGCGACCCCACGTTGCATAAGCAATACAATGCATCTATGAGAAACACCATCTTGGTTACCTGTCTAGAGGTTAAAAAAAAAAAAAAGACAAAAAATAAATAATAAATAAAAACATACACAGAATTTGCCAGGCCAAATAAATGAAGCAAAGAAATCTCAACATTCTGCGAAAATATGTACAGCTGAGATGCCTCCAGCTCTCACGCACAGCAAATGCTTCTCAAAGCAAGAAGGATTTGATGTCAATATCGCATCCAACTGACAACATCCGCTGGATAATGAAGAAAAACAAGAGTGCAAGAAAATATAATAAATATATATATAAAACATTGGACTGTGTCAACTAAAAAGAGCTGTGGGTAGTCTCTTAGAAGCCAGGTCACAATATATGCCTTGAATCTTGAAAGTGCCATAAGCCAAATCAAATAGCACTTACTTGCAAGACATAGGTCCCCCTCTGTGACCCAGGAAACCCATGTATTATTGGACACACTGACCATGCAACCCAACAGCTAAACCAAAATAAATAACAGCCACCCTTGGTGGAATCACAACACCAATAGGCTCTGTAACAGAAGGATGGCCAAAAGTAGGAGGTGCAGCACCCAGCAAGATAAAAGCCTCTAAAACTAAACACATCTGAAGACAAATAAAATCTAGCAAATGACAGCTTTAAAATTCACACAAGAAGCTCTGAACAAATGTCTATACTGTAAATTTCTGACACATTATTGAAAACTTCCAAGGTTATATGACACCATATCAAATGCAAGCACTAAACCATAGTGGTTTTCACTACATTACGAGTAAATGTAGAATATTATTGTTATAAATTACGACACAGAATTTCACAGGTATAACGTAAGGGAACATATTTAAAAAAAATGCTGCATTGTCACACTGAATATGACATAAAGTTCTAGATTGATGTATAAACAGATATGGAGAAAATAATACTCTAGGCTCTGAAAGGTGAAAGGAATTATCTCCCTCAGAAGAATATATAGAGCTACGACTCTTCTACTGTCCCTGGCACTGTGATGCCAGCGTTACATTTTTACAGTTCAAGCAGTGTTATGCTTAAGCAGATTTGATTATAAGGAGAACGGATCCTTATAAAAATGCCCAGATTCACCATAAAGTGGTTATGCTGAGCATGTCATTCTGCCAGCTCTATTTTTCACTAAAGAGATACAGGATTTGATCAAGTCTCAAACCAAGCAATGCTACACATGAATATGGACTTCCCATGGAAGTTTACAAGTTCCTTTTACCTCAAACAAAGTCTTTCCTAATGTATATCTTTACCTTTTATCTAACAGCTCTTTCAGGTTCTCGTATGATTGCAAAGGCTTGTAGAGATCCTTCAGACCCATTCTTTCTACTGTAGATTTACCTTACAAAGTCATAATATAACTTTTTAAAGATATTTTGGTCAAGGTGGGTTAAGAATATGTTAAAATTCACCCCTACACTCAGTTACATGAATGGAGTCTAATACCGGCAATATGAAGACCAGTTGCTACAGCTCAAAAAATGAGCAGTAGTAACTACAAATAGGTTTATAGATTACTATGTAAGAATCAAACCCTGCATCTTGTGTGAATAATGAAAACATTTTAAACCATTATACCAATCTCCCAGAACTTTGCCCAGTTCTAATTTTCACAATACTAGATTTGGATATAATTTCCTTCCCAAATGATATTCTGCAAGATCAAGTAAAATATCTAAAACACATGCTGACAATTCACAGATATTGTTCACATCACAAACATCTCAAGTCTGGTCATGTATCAAGCATAGGGTGACCACCTGTCCCACTTTGCGAGGGACAGTCCCTCTTTGGGCAGTTGTGTCCTGACAAAAAATTGTAAAAATGGCAAATGTCCTGAGATTTTAGGACAAAATTATTTCCTATATTTTATGTAATAGTTGCATAAAACAGTTATTCTGTATCTAAAATACCTAAATGTTATAAGAAACAGAATAAGCAACTAAAATGCTACAAGAATAAGCTTTTATTTAGGCAGAAAATTTAAGTTCTAACTTTTGTACTGACCACGGATATGTGTCGGCCTGTAAAATCTGATGTGTATACAAAAAATGTCCCACTTTGGCCATTTGAAATGGTAGCAAACCCTAATCAAGCATGTTGTAATAATAGCAATACTCAAAGAAACTTTAAGACTGTGCTACAACATGTTGATGCTTGTCAGCACTACTACACTCTCAAACTGGTGCAATACCATAAACATTACAAATAGTATTAAGAGATAAATCATGGTATATGAAAAAACACTTTGCACAAATTCACCCACTAAAAAGTGAATATAGCATTATGCAAAGGGTAACCAAAAAAAAAAAGTACATATCAAATGGGTTACTAGACTTGAATAATCAAAAGTAACCCCAATTCCAAACAGGGCAGCCCACACCGCTGCAGAATAGTAAAACCACAACATGCACTAGTAATGTACCACAGCGTTTACTACAAGCTAGTTCAGTTTATACAACATTAGTGTGCACCCACTATTGTGCATACTGAAAAACTACGACAGAAAGTCAACCAAAACACACAAATACAATAATGCGTACTGCTTGTGTCGAGGAGTAGTTTCCAACATGCCCGACGGATGATTGCCGAGATCCCGGATGTTGACAGCAGCCATCAATTAACTATGGGACTCTGAACTAACATCAATTTAACAAAATTACATAGTGTGTTCTTTCAAAAGTTAAATTACACAATGGGGTTGAGAACAAACTACAAATCTCACCAAATATGCAATACATGCTTCTGAAAACAAAACCGGCACTCAAACTCAGATTTGCGTGATGTTTACTTGCGACTACATAACTGTCTAAAAAAGTCAACGTAAGGGACAAGTGAGAGCACTTTACAAGCTTTTGCTTCAGGAATTCCATAACAAAGTAGACAAAGAAACAACCTGTGGTCTCCGAAAGAGCATGCCAGCGAAAACACAGCAGTGGCAGTATAGTTAAACAGATTGTGTTCCAATTGCAAACTGAAAATCTACATGGCTCATCAAAAAAAAAAGGCTGGCTTCCCTACGACCAGACAAACTTAAAACTGTATTTTTCTTTCAGGCCAAACCATTGTTAATTAACATGAATAAATTGTCGCCCTGCAGTACCCCTTATTCCTACCTGTATTGGTGATCCGTGTTTTTTTTTTTTGCCAACAGATTTTACAAGCAACTGCATATTTTTTCTGCCAAACTGACATACGAGTTAAACGTGCATACAGATGTGCACAGTTTTAGCCTCCTTTGTGGCTAAAATAACAAAACAGTAATATGAAAATATTATGACACAACGAGTGTTCAGTTACATAACTTATCAGCTTCTTTGCTCAGTAATTATGGGCAAAGGCAAATTAACTGAGGGACAAAGTTTCAAAACCCGGTACTAAAAATACACGTTACTCTGATTAATTAGTTAACACCAGATTTTGCATTAACTTACCAATCTTGTTCACAGTAAAGCACTGACAGTCTGATGCTTGGTTTGCTTACTTTCATGCTAAATTAAAAACGGACAGCTCACGAAAAGGAGAGAAATTAAGTTGGGAGTGGAGGTGTTACGCAAGTGGAGGCTTGGATTGCAAGAATCCGATTGGCTGCCTCCACTTGCTTTCTCATTAAGTTTTTAAAGCAGATTTTCTACGAAAAGTTTAATGTGACCTTAATGTAAAAACACGCTGAATTGTAACTACATAAGGTAAATTACAAGTTCAGTTACAATTCAGCATGTTTTACATTAAGCTCAACTACAAATCGGCACTGCAGTTTCTCGCACTTGTGGAAGGCACTCGGGGCTAACAGCTTCCAATTTGTATCTTCTCATGGCGCGCTCGGTGTTAAGCACAGAGGCGCCATGAGAAGGTACTCGAGGTTAATGAGCTAAGGGCTGTGACTGTTCGGCACACTGGCTTTGTGAGATATGTGTTGCACGTGTTTTGTTTTGGGGTAGCGGTTGCTTGGGTGTCTGCTTTGGAGGTCTCTGCTGCTTAGGCAGATCTTTATTTAGAGCCTCAGAGTATGTTTTTGTGTGATTATGTGTTTGGTTTGCTGTCGTGGTAGGTCTATGTGAGACTGGAATTGTAGTGAGTGTTGTTTCCTTCTCCTCCTGACTGGTTATGCCAGTACTGATTTGAGAGAGCTTAGCCTCCAGTTTGGCTATATGGTTGCATCTCTCACATGTGTTGGAATTTGTTGGGAGGAGGAGAGGGTTGTCTGTGTACATGAGGCAGTTGTAACATTGCCTCAAGATTCCCAGATTCACCAGCTGGACCGGAGAGGAGATTGACAACTGACCTTTGGACATGCTAGAATAATACTGGGAATTCCTTAATAATTGAAAACAAGGGCCAGTGGGGAGTGAGGGTGTAGTGCTTTTAATTTTTAGTGCTGACTTATATAACTGCTTTAGCGAGCAAGTGCCAGGTAACTTAAGTGCAATGTGTTACAGGTAACTTAAATGCAAAAACGACAAACAGTAACTTTCTTTCCAGTGAAACAAGGAAATAAGTACAGTAAGCAATGCAGATATCACTAGTGATCCACAGAAGCGCTCTGAAGCCGCGTATTAGGTGGAATTAGCATTCCAGGGAAATAACAAGCAAACAAACAACAAGCATATAAACAAAGCTAGATTCAGAAGGCCTGGATCTAGTCTATGCTACAGCAAACAAGGTGTACCAATTTCAGTAAGATACAGTTCAAATATTCAGGCACTATAAACCTTTAACCAGAAATTCCCAGCTCAGAAGGGCAGAGTCCAGCCTCTTCTCCCACAAGAGTGCAGACCACAAACCTTCTTAATGTAAAATAACTGGCCTGAAGCCCAAGTGCCTAAACCAGAACTAATACACTTTAAGAATAACAGATACTGGGCTCTCAATCAGCAGTTCCCAACTTAGAAGGTTGAAAGCTACCTGTCCTGCCACCACAGTGCATGCCACAAACCTTCCTAATGTAAAACAACTGGTCTGAAGCCCAAGTGCTTAATCCAAAAGACTTAGAATGATAGCTACACTTTAAACAAGTTACTACCAAGCAGTAATAAATACAACTGAATACTTTAGAGAATGCCTGGATTAGTGCTCAAGTTACACAAACAAAGCTAGATCCAGCAGGCCCGAATCCAGTCTATGCCACAGCAAACAAGGCGCACCAACTTCAGTAAGAAGCAGTTCAGATATGCATGCACTATAAGTCTTTAACCAGAAATTCCCAGCTCAGAAGGGCAGAGTCCAGCCTCTCCTCCCACAAGAGTGCAGACCACGAACCCTCTTAATGTAAAATAACTGGCCTGAAAGCCCAAGTGCTTAAACCAGAATTAATACACTTTTAGAATAACAGACACTGAGCCCTCAAATCAGCAGTCCCCAACCTAGAAGGATGTAAGCTACCTGTTCTGCCACTACAGTGCAGTCCACAAACCCTCTCAGTGCAAAACAACTGGTCCGAAGCCCAAGTGTTTAAACCAAAAGGCTTAGAATTAGTTACACCAAGCAGTAATAAATACAATTGAGTACTTTTAAGATGATGCAAAAGGAAAATAAAGTAGGTAGAAACACAAGTACAGTAAAAGCAGATTATTTTTTTTTTTTCTCAACAAGTGCTGAGATCAAAGAAACAGATTTGAGTGCTGAAACTAGAAAACTGGCTAGTTATAAGAGAAAAAAAAAACTAAGCTAGAAGGCTTCCCTCCAACACAGAAGAGCTTGGGGGCTCAGAAGCCTACAAATAGTCTATACCACTTGGCAGGAAACTAGCTTAAATTTTTTTTCTGTTTCCCAGATGCTCTCTTTGTACACAGTAGGAGTGCCTGAAATCAGAATATGATCTCATTGCACTCAGTTGAGTGAGCAAATGAGATGGGCCCAGGAGGAGTATCCAAACACAAATTTACAAGAGGGGCGGGCAGTTTCAAGGCCACTAAGATAACTGAAGAGCAGAGTCAAAATTTCTAGTTCAGTTAATATTCCTGCAACACACAGTTAAAATCAATTTAAATACTGTATTTTTTTGAAAAAAAAGTGCAGATAAAGGTACTTAAATTCTCTTATACGTCCAGTTGAATACAGCAAGTTCTTAGCCGGCCAAAGCTGAGGTTTTTAAGCAGAAAATATTTCACACTGTACCACTTAAATAGGCAAGGACAGGAAATCAAATTATGTGGCTACCCCCACACCTGTAATTAATAGCAAATAACAAAATTCAGCAAACAGTGACTAACTTCCAGTTCAGTTAATATTCCTGCAACACACAGTTAAAATCAATTTAAATACTGTATTTTTTTGAAAAAAAAGTGCAGATAACGGTACTTAAATTCTCTTATACGTCCAGTTGAATACAGCAAGTTCTTAGCCGGCCAAAGCTGAGGTTTTTTTGTGTTTTTATTTTTTTGTTTTTGAGGTCAGAGGTATTTCAATATTTGCTTGTGCTTTTTCTAATAAAAATGTTAAACTACTGACCTTTCAATAAACAAAATGTGGACCTTGCCCTAATACATCAGTCAATTCCTTATTTCCAACTAAAATCTTCCAATTCTTAGTTAATAAATCTCATAATGTAACTATCAACAGCAATATCCAACATAAAAGCCATTACTGATATTAATACTATCATTATTTTGTTTTTTAATTGTGTATGACAACACTCCTCCTTTCAAAATTGGAAGATATCTAGTGTTTCTAACCTCCATAACATCTCTTACTGTCTTAACTAGAACATCCCCAAGGTAAACTCTTTGAAGAAATAAACCTTTTATAAAATTAACTTCATCCATTGAGATGCCCCCTGCGCTGGCCCAGTAATCAAGGAGCCTCAATCCTCACCAGTAACACCAGTGAGGGATGCGCAAATTGGGAGGATGACAAGTACACACACAGTAAAGTACAATTTCCCTTAAGAGCGCACACAGATCACAGTCAGTCTTGGGGATGTTTCTCCAGATCCCCAATAAGACTCCCCACTGGCATGGTTATAGGGTTAGGATCTCAGCTGAGTGGTCAAACCAAAACCTCCAACACCTTCTTTGTCCAACCAGTGCTTTGTGTCCCTGCCAAAGTAGCGGACACACACACACGCTTTGAGATTTGATTTATATATAGACACATAGACACCCCTGGGGAAGGCTGGAACAGGTCCACTAGCTATGCCCCCATCCTGCCCAGATTATAAGGTAGCAATCACTGCAACCAGCAACCCTTACTTACCAGCTACTATACAAGGCCTTTACAAAGGATGACCAATTCTACTGTGTAATGTTACTATTATCCAAATGGTAAGTGTGACCAAAACTTTTATGGCTATTTAGGACTGGCCTATACAGTGTCACCAAATACATATGCAAGTACTTTAAGAGCTTAAATGTCTCTAAACAAACCAGCCACAGTTAAAAGGTGTAAATATATTTAATGATAAATTAAAAGCACAAGACAATACTCAATAATAACACAGTGACGACAGAGTTCAGAATCACAAGAAATATTTTAAAACAACATTGCTGGACGGTCTCAAATAAATAGAGAAAACATCTAAACTAATCTTTACTGTATTCCTATCTATATCTAAGAAATAGTATGCCCTAAATAACTTGCATACAGAGCAAGACAAGTGCTGATGAGAGGATATTGTCAGATCTAAAGACAAATACAAAATGCACAGACTCACTCTCTGAGATAGTTCTTAAATTACTTTCAAACATTACTGCTGGGCTATCTCAGATTACATAATTCTTTGTCACCTCTGCCTTCAGTTCCCAGGCGAACGGAAGCTTAAAATTTAGCACCTCTATGTCAAAAAAAACTTCTCTCTCAGACGTTTGCCTGCAACTGGAAGTCGTAAAACATTTAAACACTTTTACCTTTGAAACCTGTAATACGTCTGTTTTCAGACAATAGAAAAAAAAACTCCTGTCTCTCTGCATTAACTAACTTTACAGTACAGTCGTAAACAATTTCAACTTATTTTCTTAGAGTTTCGCAAGTTAACTCTGTATGTTCCAACTTCTACCATGAAAACATACATTTGCACAGGCATACAGTTTATACACATTTCAGCTCTTTTCCCATAGGGTCCACTGTGGTTACATTCTTTAAAGCTCAGCACATAACATACAGTTTAAAACACACTTCTGCACCAGCAGTTTAATACACACACAACATATAATTATCTTACATTTGTAAGACAAGCCTATGGATCATATTAATATTCACAAATGACATAAAATTATTTACAATATTTTAGCTAGCTGGGCTGGCAGCCTCACTATTCTCCCCCCTCCCTTATGAGGACTCAAGCTTTTTCAAGTGACCCTTGAAAAATGTTGCTTGAGAGGGTTCAGCCTATCTGGGAATACCTTACCCCATTCACTGTCTTGAGAGCCCATCTGCATTGGCACCGCTAACCCTACTGTGGTGCTGTGCTATCATATAATATGCTGCAACCCTGGACTCCACCTTAGTAACATGGCATTTTGATGACTGGCTTGATGTAGCCATGTTAAGGGACTGTGGTCTGTAAATACAGTAAATTTCCTTCGATACAGATACGCCTAAAGTTTCTGCAGTGCCCACACTATGGCTAGACATTCCTTTTCTACAGCTACATAGCATTTCTCCCTGGGTTGGAGCATATGACTGAGATAAACCACTGGGTGCTCTTCTCTCTCTGAAGAAATCTGGCTAAGTACAGCCTCCACCCCATGGCTGGAAGCATCCACCTGCACAACAAATCCTTTGCTATAATCTGGACTGGCTAACACAGGGGGTCCACCCAAAGCCCCTTTAATCTTTTGGAATGCCTGCTCACATGCTGGGGTCCACACTACGTTACCTGGCCTGTTTTTCCTTGTCAGGTCTGTGAGGGGAGCAGCTATGGTATTATAATTGGGGATGAACTTTCTTAGTACCCTGCTGTCCTGAAGAGTGCCCTCACCTGCTTTTTGGTAACCGGTTTAGGCCATGCCTGAATGGCTTCCACTTTGGCAGGTTCTGGCCTGATATTACCACTCTCCACTCTATGTCCCAGGTAGGAGACCTCTGCCATACCCACCTGACATTTGCTCAGCTTAATGGTCAACCCTGCCCTCTGTAGCCTGCCCAGCACCTCCCTGACATGCTGAAGGTGCTCTTGCCATGAATGTCTGTAGATGGCAATATCATCTAGGTAAGCAAGGGCAAAATCTCCTGCTCCTGCTAGGATATGATCTACCAGCCTCTGGAAAGTCGCTAGGGCATTTTTCATCCCAAAGGGCATCTTTGTGAACTCATACAAGCCAAAAGGAGTCACAAAGGCTGACCTCTCTCTGGTACTGGGAGTCAAGGGCACCTGCCAGTAACCCTTGGTAAGATCGATGGTGGTAAGATACTTAGCCCGACCGAGCTACTCTAGGGGCTCATCTGTCCTAGGCATGGGGTAAGCATCTGACTCGCGTCTATATCACGTTATCAAAAGTTTAATTGAATCAATAAAGGTCGAACTTTATTGATCGATTAAAATCGAATAACGTAAAAAAAAACCTAAATGGCGTAGGCAGGGGGGCAATCCCCCTGGACCTCCCATGTGGGGGACTGCACCCCCCCCCACATCCCCCCTACTTAAATATACCAACTCTGAGATCGCACTACATTGAGGTAAACAGAAATCTCCCCTTATGGAGATTTCTGTTTACTTGCACAATGTTCTTTACTTTTGATATTGTCGTGCCGATAATATCAGACTCGATATTGTCAGCTTACGACAATGTGAAGTAGACCTTCTGACCCTGTGTGACTACTTAATTGCCTGTAGTCCACACAGAACCTGGTGCTGTCATTCTTCTTTGGTTCCAGTATTACTGGGGAGGCCCAGGGACTGCAGGACTCCTGAATTACCCCTAGTTCCAACATTTCCTGCATCTCCTCCCTCAGAGCCTGACTCTCTCCGGCACCCTTACAAGGGGCCTGCTTAATAGACCTTTAGGGTCCTGTATGCACATGGTGCTGCACCAGGTGGGTGCACCCTGGTTTCCCAGTGAACATGTCCCCAAACTCCTGTAATACTGCTCAGATTTCTCAAACCTGGGAAAAGGATAACTGCTGGGACATTGCTACCTTCCAGTGAGGTGTCAGTATGAAGATCACAGTCAGCAGATCTCCCTCAGACTCCACCTGGAATCCACTGCAAATACTCAGCACAAGGACCTCCCTCTATCATGGTAAGGTTTCATCATGTTAACATGGTACAATCGGTGCCCCTGCCTAGCGGTTCCACCATGTAGTTAACATCACTGACCTTCCTTACCACCTTGTAGGGTCTCTCCCAGGCTGCCTGCAGCTTGTTATATCTGACAGGAATGAGAACCATTACCTGCTGCCCTACAGCATCCTCTCTAGCTTGAGCATTCCTGTCATACCAAACCTTTTTCTACTGTTGGGCTTCTGCCAGGTTCCCTTGGGCCAAGCCCATGAGTTCCCTGAGCCTTGTCCTGAGGTTTAGCACATATTCCACAACAGACTCCTTGTGGGATTCACACTCCGCCTCCCACTCATCTCTAATTAAATCTAGAGGTCTCCTCATCCTATGCCCATACAACAACTCAAAGGGTGAAAAACCTGCGGATTCTTGGGAAACCTCTCTGTAAGCAAATAAAAGATGGGGCAAATATTTGCCCCACTCCCTCAAACTGGTCTGCAAATGCCCATGGCATGGTCTTGAGTGTAGTGTTTAACCTCTCAACAAGACCATTAGTCTGGGGAAGGTAGGGACTGGTCTTTACGTGCTTCACCAAACAGTACTTCCACAGATAAACCAGCAGATCTGACATGAAATTGGCACCTCTGTCAGTCAGTACTTCTTTTGAGAAACCTACCCAGCTGAAAATCTCTAACAAAGTATTTGCCACCTTGTCTGCCTCAATGGAGGACAGAATCACTGCCTCAGGGTATCTGGTAGCATAATCTACTACCCCTAAGATATACTTTTTTCCCTGTGCAACTTGGGGTACTCAGAGGCCTCCACAATATCCATAGCTATTCTCTGAAATGGCTCCTCAGTCACAGGCAAAGGCATCAAAGGAGCTTTCACCTTGTCTCCTGCCTTGCCTACCTTTTAGCACTGCTCACAGGTACTGCAGAGCCCTGTTACATCTCTGGAAATCCCGGGCCAATCGAAGTTCTGCATAATACGTCTCTTTGTATGTTTTATGCCCATATGACCTGCAAAGGGAATATCATGGGCTATGGCTAGAAGTGCCAGACAGTAGGCTCTGGGCACTACCAACTGCTGTATTCTCTCTCTCTATCCGTCCTTCACGGGTGAACTCTCTATACAGTAACCCTTTGTCCCAGTATACAGATCCCCCCTTCTCTTGAGAATCAGGTGCCTCCCTAGCTACCTCTCTCAGGCCTTGCAATGTAAGGCCCGACAGCTGAGCCAGTCTTAACTCTCTCTTTGTAACCATTCCCAGGTTCCCTTCCACAGGAAGTTTGGTATCCTCTGACAGAAATGGCTCACTGTCAGCCTGGGTACTACCACTCACCTCTGCCCTTGCAGTCATTCTGTCTAAGGGAGTATCAGTACCCAAAAACAACTGTGGCTCACTTTCAGTCTCACTACTACAGGGTAGCTCCCTCCCTGAAGTAACCACCTCACCAGTCCACCAGGCTACCAAACTCACATGTTTGACTCCAAGCCTGACTGTGTGTAAAGTACAGTTGTGTACACTTACCATAAATGTAGATGTTCGAGTGTATTCACTGTTGTCATTCCATTTGGGTGATCTGCTGGCACGTTGCCCTCAGTCGGCCTGATTAACAAAGTCTTGGGTCCTGCGTCAGTTGCTGTCCCTTCTTCCATGACGTCAGGTCATCAGGGGTATAAAACATGCAGCCAACGCCATTACATCAGTTTTTCTTGCCCTAGATGTCAGGTGCCCCCCAAATGGGGAGCAAAATATATATACATATATATATATATATATATATATATATATATATATATATAAGTTCAAACACAAAAAATATACCTCCAAACAAAAGCAAATACACCCAAAAAGGCTTTTAAGCATAGTAAAAGAAAGGAGAGGTATAGTAAGAGAAAAACAGGGGGCTGGAGGGTGGGTAACCAGGACTGCAACAGTGAATACACTCGAACATCTACATTTATGGTAAGTGTACACAACTTTACTATGTTCTTCGTGTTTCACTGTTGCCATTACAATTGGGTAGAATCCCAAAGCTATGGTTGGGAGGATGGATTTATACAGCATTAGGAGCAGCTATAAGGCCCAGCAGGACAGCAGTGGCAAAGCCAGCTCTGGATTTAGAGAAGAGAGGTAAATGATAATGTTTGGTGAATGTATAAACTGATTTCCAGGTAGAAGCTTCTAGAATGTCTCTGGTAGGAACCCCTCTGAGAAAGGCTGCAGAAGTAGATGCAGCCCTGGTGGAATGAGACCTGATCCCCTTGGGGATAGGTTTACCATGGTGCATGTAGCAGAAACGAATGCAATGGCTTATCCATTTGGAAATAGTCTGCTTTGAAATAGCTTTTGCCTCTGCCCCTGCAGCAAATGCCACCAACAGTTGCTCAGATTTTCTTAGAGATTTCGTCCTATTTAAGTAGAATCTAAGTTGCCTGTGTACATCCAATGAATGCAGAATCCGCTTACTCTTGTTGTGTGGATTGGGGAAGAAAGTTGGCAGATGAATGGTCCAGTTAAGAGCCACACGGGATACCACCTTAGGCTTGAAAGATGGATTGGTCCCGAGAGCCACCCTGTCCGGATAAAAAATAATGAAAGGCTCCACTGCCATAAGAGCCTGTAATTCTGAAATCCTTCTAGCTGAAGTGACTGCTAAAAGGAAAGCTGTTTTCCATGAGAGAAATTTAAGTCTGCAGTAGCAGCTGGCTCAAAAGGAGGTAGAGTGAGTTTTTCCAAAACAAAATTGAGATCCCATGCAGGGGTTGGCACTCTTCTGGGAGGTCTTAAATTTTTGGCCCCTCTGAGATACTGCTTTAGCAGAGGATGAGAGAGGAGGGGAGGTTCATTGTTGTAATGAGCTGAAATAGCAGTGGTATGGATTTTTACAGAAGAAAAAGATAGGCCCTAGTGAAGCATCTCAGTTAAGTATTGTAGAATCTGTGTCAAAGTTAAGAATGAAACCTACAGGATAGTGGGGAGATTTAATTGTGAGACCAACAGTGTGGTCTATTTAGCTTTGTGCCAGAAATGCGCTGCCTTTTATATAGGCAAGACAGAAAGAAAATTAAAGCAGCGCATTTATGAACACATTTATGCTATTAAATCGGCAAGATTTAAATAACGCCCTTGCAAGGCATGTAGAAGAGTTTACAGTTCACTATTTTAAATTTACTATTTTAAATAAAATAACTGTCGACATTAGAGGAGGTCCATGGCAGACTAAATTAGAAATGAGTGAATTGGGTTGGCAAATTCGTACAGGAGCATATATGTTTCCTGGTCTGAACGACCATGTTTCTATTAGTTGTATTTTAAAATACTTGTCTCTGAAAAGATAAATTCTAATTAGTGTAATTTTATTTTTGAGTTTGTAAAGAAGGGTGCACTAGCTATTATAACTTATTTATAATTATTTACAATTTTTATAGTTGTACGTTTATATGTACAAAGTTATTAGTTTTCTAGGATTAAAAAGTTTTGGCTTTTTTATAATTAAATATAGTTAGGAAATGTTGGTAAAGATTTTAAATGTATGGTTAGGTAAAGGGAAAATTAACTTTTTAGTACATACAAAAATATATAAAACTATAAATTTACTTATGAATAGAAAGTGAGTTTTGCTTTGTTTGTTCTTCGTGAAATATATTGGAAGTGTGGTTCTTGTAGTGCAAAAGATTGTTTAGTAATTATTAGTAATTTTTATTAATGATTGGAATCAATTAAGGTTGATTGTTTAATTATCAAAGTTATACAAACCAACTACGAAGTGTTTTGTGTTGTATTGTTTGTCTGATGAAGGAGAGACACTGTGCTCTCCAAAAGTGTTTTTGCTAACAAAATAAAGCAGGTACTGCATTGGGGAAGCGTTCTCAAGCTCTCTTTTTTGTTTTTATTAGTTTGTTCAGTGGTTTTTACTAGTTTGTGAAGAATCTGAGGAATATTGGGCATTACTGTGCTTATTCCTTTTGATTGGTTCCAGGCACAGAATCTTTTCCATTTGTCAGCATAAGATTTTCTAGTACTAGGCCTTCTAGCTTCCAAAATGACATCCATCACTGGTTTGCTGACGGATGCCAAGGGTGAAATTAGTTGATTAGCCATGCTGCAAGATTCAAAATTTGGAGCAGAGTGGGCAGAATTTGGTAGTTCTGCTGAGACAGTAGGTAAGGTGTCTGAGGCAGGTGCCACGGAGGAAGGTGCGACACATTGCGCATGAGTCGGTACCAGTGTTGACGAGGCCAGTCGGGAGCAATAAGAATCATTTTTGGTTTGTCCTGTTCGACTTTTAGTAAAAATTTGGAGAGCAGAGGCAGAGGGGGGAAAGGCATAGATTGAAAGGTTTTTCCAGCTGAATAATAGAGCATCCACTTTCCAAGCTTTTTTGTGATGAATTCTTGTGCAGAATTTGTCCAACTGATAGTTCTGGGGTGAGGCAAAAAGATCTGTGTCTGGGTTGAAAATTTGTGGTATCCAATTTCCATTTGTGTGGGTCCATAAGACTTCTGCTTAGCTCGTCTGCCAGAGTATTTAGCTGTCCTGGTAGGAGTTGAGCTTGTAGTTGTATTTGACAGGTCAAGACCATGTTCCACAAAGCCATACTAGTCTGCAAAGGGGGTAGGAATGTGTACCACATAACTGTGGTGTTTGTCTGTCTTTATCATTAGTTGTCCTGGATGAAGGTAGTCCTTGAAGGCTGTCACAGCATTCTGTACAGCTAGCATCTCTTTCTGATTGATATGTAGGTGCATTTGATTTGGGCTCCATTTGCCCTGAATGCACTTCCCTGCCAGATGAGCCCCCCAAGCATAGTCTGATGCATCTGTTGTTAGGGTTTGGGTGGCAGGGGGTGGAGTGAATGGCAGTCCCTTGTTTTGGTGGCAGACCTCTGCCCACCATAGGAACTCTAGATGCAGGCAAGGTATAATAGGAATCATTGCTTCCAGGCTGTGACAATGTTGATTCCATAAACTTTTTAAGTACCACTGAAGCTTCCTCACATGCAGTCTTGCATATGGAATTAGAAGAATGCAGGAGGCCATGAACCCCAAGGCTTGCAGAATTTATCTTGCAGATAGCTGGGTTTTTGTGGCCACCTGTTTGAAGTAAGTCATCAACTGAATTTGTTTTTCTGGCGTAAGGTAAGTCATCTGGGCAGTTGTATTCAAGCTTGCACCCAGGAATGTAATATTTTGAGAGGGAACCAGTTGTGATTTCTTTTCATTTATGGTGTACCCTAGACAAATTAGAACACTTTTTACAAATGCCAGATGCTTTAGAAGAATGTCCTTGTTTTCTGCCTGAATTAGACAATCGTCCAGGTATAGATATATTTGAATATTTCTTTGCCTGCAAAATGCAATTACTGGTGCCAGGCACTTTGTGAACATCCTGGGCTCAGTAGATAAGCCAAAGGGCAGTGCAGAGAACTGGTAATGCAAGTAGCCTGCTTTGAAGCAGAGGTATTTTCTGTAAGATTCCCTGATTGGGATATGCATGTAAGCCTCTTTTAAGTCTAAAGTTACCAACCAGGCATCTTTGCCTAGCATAGGTAGTAACTGTTGAAGAGTCAGCATCTTGAATTTTGGAATGTCCAGAAATGTGTTTAGAGTGGATAAGTCCAGAATTGGATGCCATGATTTGTCTTTTCTGGGTACCAGGAAAAGTCTGGAATAGAATCCTTGTCCGTTTTCCTCTTCTGGTACCGGCTGAATAGCCCCCATGTTCATGAGGGACAGAATTTGTTTCTGGGCCTCTGCCCACTGATTTGGGGGCAGATCTGGCCATCCGTTTGGGATTGGCAATGTGTGGAAGTGAAATCTGTATCCCTGGGATACTACACTTAAAACCCATTTGTCCTGGGTAATAAGTTGCTAGTTTCATGCATGAAGTGCTAGCTTTCCCCCTAAAGGGGTGGCTAAGAGGTAAGTGTTTAGTGATTGTAGAAGGAAGTCATTGAGACTGCTTACCATGGGGAGGTGCCTTGTTGCCTCCAGATTTGGAGGTGGAGGCACCCCATTGTTTTGTTCTAAAAGTTCCTTGTGACTGAAACCTGGAGCCTTTGGAATGTCTTGATTTGACTTGAGCAGCTAACGAGAGGACTAGAAAATACCAGTTCTTACTAGGCCAGTGTCTACTAAATCTTGGAGGTTGCACTTGTAAGAAATCTTTCACAGTTTGCATAGATTTAGCTTTATCTTCCATTTTTCTTTTAACACTTCTTCAGCCTTATTACCAAAGAGACGGTCCTGTTGTAAAGGGGCATCCAACAATTTTGCTTTAACATGGTCAGGCAGAGTTTGCTCTTTGAGCCAAGCATGCCTTCTTAGCACAGATCCAGTTACCGCAGCCCTGCAAGAGGTCTCCAAGGAATCAAAACCACATTGCAAAGTATGTTTTCCAACTTGTTCAGCTGAATGCAATAAATCCTGCAGTTCTTTATTTTCCACACAGTCAGAGATTAACATCATTTTCTGTTTAAGTAGTCCCATGACATCCTGCTGATATTTAAGCATATGAAATTGACAGTTTAAAGCCCTGATTGCCAAGGTGTAAACCTTCTTACCCCATCTATCCAACACCCTGGAGTCTCTATCAGAAGGGGTAGGATTTTTGGCAGTAGAGGCCTTAATGCCCTTGGGACCCTGAGAAATGGTTTCAGGATCAGCAATAGGGTTTTTGAAAAAGAATTTGTGGGAGTCAGGAACCCTGTAGTACCCGTCTGTCTGACAAGGAGCCTGAGGCAGAGAACCAGGAGCCATACTAGATTCTGAAAATACATCATCAACAAAGTCTAGAACAGGAGGTATAGCCAAAGGCCTATGCTGAGGAAGTAGAAGAAAATCCCCAAGTCTCTTTTTAGATTCAGAAAAATCCTGACTTTCCCAGAGGACATGTTCCCTTAGGCATGTAAAGTTTCCCCAAAAGAAAAATCCTCAGGGGGAGAGGCAGAAGGGATGGAATCCTCTGGATCAGAGTCCTCATAAGTAGGAATAGACAAATCCTATTCATTAGAAGAGTCAGAAAAAATAGAATCCTGTTCAGAAGATTCATAATTAATGTCTTGCCTAGGCCTCTTAGAAGGAGGGGGTTGGCTACCCCTGATCAGAGTAATTAAATCTTCAGCCATTTTTGATCATTTGTAGGCATAGGGGCCTGCACATGTGGCCCAGGTGTCGGTTTTTAGACATAGATTTACATTATGGCCTTAGCTTTGAAGATGGCGTCGGTCTAATATACAAATCTGTAGACTTGAAAACACCCTCAGAAGCCGGTGCCTGCACAGTGGCTTCAGACCCATCTGAGGTAGAGACATCCTCGGGTTCCATAACTGAAGCATCTCGCGGCATACTGAACTCTGAATGTGTCTCAGTAGAGGCCTGCAAATCAGTAGCAGTGGGTATCAGGGGCTGCGAAAGCACCTCACTGAGAACCAGTGACTGGCTTAAGGGAAGCGTCGTCGGTTTTGGACCTCGCCGGTCTGTCTCGTTCTTTGCGTTTTTTAGGTATTCCTGTAGTCAGATTGCTAACAGATGACATTTCTGGACAGTTAAATCTTGAGCCAAAATATTTAGAAGCAAAAATATACTGACGTTTAATCGTGTGTTGATTAAATTTAGCACAAAACTGACAACAAGGTATGTTGTGGTCAGGGCCTAGGCAAGGAATACAGTACAAATGAAAGTCATTATGAGGTATTTGCTTCCCACAAGTAATGCAATTATTAACTTTTACTGACATCGGTAAGGAACAAGAAAAATTTTCCCCAATGGGGTACTTAGCTTTTAGCTGAAGACTTCATTTCTGAAACTCGAAAACGAAAATTTCAGGAGTCGGCCGACCGGCACTTGCGAACTGCTTCTGCTTTGGGCACTGCGCGGCAAGAAAGACTGATGTAATGGCGTCGGCTGCATGTTTTATACCCCTGACGACCTGACATCATGGAAGAAGGGACAGCAACCGACGCAGGACCCAAGTCTTTGTTAATCAGGTCGACTGAGGGCAACCTGCCAGGAGATTACCCAAATGGAATGACTGCAACAGTGAAATACGAAGAACATTTGTATTCACACACAGTACTGCATTACCAAAATCATTTCCTACCAGGACATCTTCAGGGATATCCTCAAACACTCTTATACTTGCTGGTTTCCTTTTCCACCCTCCCAGTCAAGGTGAACCCTAACCAAAGGTAGTTGGAATGGGGTCCCTCCTAAAGCTCTGACTGGAGTAGACTGCCTAAGCAAATAGTACTCCTCTTTAACCATTGCAGGCTTCACAATGGTTAGGTCAGAGGCGGTCTCTTTCTTAGCAATGGCCTCTTTCCCATTCACTAAAATAGGATATAACTTCTTGTGGTTGTCTGGTACATTGTTGCCTCGAGAGAACCTACTGTTGGCATTTTGTCATTGCCACTTACTGGCTCTCCCACCTTGCCTCTGTCGCCATCTATATGCTACATGGCAGCACTAGTTGCATTTAAAACATTTAACCCTAGGTCCTGGATGTATACCCAGACTAGTGGCTTCCCCTGCTACTGGTGTGGACTCTGTTGGGGCAGTCCGGGCTGCCCACCATGGGCTCCCTTAGACCCATAAGCAGCACTGGGTGTCCCTTTCCTGTGCAGTGATGCCCTGCTGGCTAGGCATAGGTCTCCCTTCTTCTCCAATTCATCTTCAGTAGAGCATTGTGTATTAGCTAACCAGGTTCTCATGTCCTCAAGCAAAGTGCTAAGGGCTTGTTCCCTCACCAAAAGGTCTGCCAGCCCTTCAAAAGTGGTGACCTGACATCCACTCACCCACCTATGAAAATAAGTGCTTAGTTCAGCAACATATTCACACACACACACTTTCATCTGCCTTGCGTCTATGCTCACAAAACTTTTTTCAATAAGCTTCAGGTGTTAACTTAAAAAATTCTAGCAAACAATTCTTTATAACATTATAATTTAAACAGCTGGTGTGAGACAGTTTGGAAAGAACAGTTACAGCTTTATCATGGAGTAAGGGGGTCAAGAACCGTACCCAGAGCCCTTGGTCAAAATTATACTGTTTACATACCCTCTAAAATATATGAATGAAACTATCAAAATTATCCCCCTCTGTAAATTGTGGAAGAAATTTACCGACATTTGTTGCTTCTGGGGTTCAGTCACTCCCTTCCTCATTACCTCCATGACTCCGGCAAAGAGTCAGCATTGTCTTTTCATGCTGCCTCTCCTTCCCCGCTCTGTCCAGGCATCGCAGTTTTGCAGTTTCTCGTTTTCCTCAGTCTCGCTGCTGCTGCTATATCCAAACACTTGGCCTCCAACTCAAGTCTCTTAACTCCAGACGTATTTTTAAGTCCTCTGTAGAAAGTTTGAGCTGTCCATTTTCTGAGAGTTGTACATCTTCACGGCCAGTCTGATTGTCCTTCTGGTTGTTATTCTCTGATGCAGCTGTGATTAAAGTTGCAATCATGTCTGCTTTAGTCAGGTTGGCATGCACCAGTCCTTTAGTCTGGCACATCTCAGCCAACTGACTCCTTGTCAGCTTGCCATACTCCTCTGCTGACACGACTGCCTGCTCTCGCTGACTAACTAAGCTAACAAAAAAAAAAGTAAAACAATTGTGACAAACATTGAATGTTCACTGCGTGGCTGATTAACGGTACAAACACCTTCAGTGATCACTGTACACAGGCTACAGGAATTCAATATCCACACCACTACAAGCCAATTAATATGTGATGTGGCTAACTCACCACTGTCAACCAATTAATATGTGATGTGGATATTCCACACTGCTAACCAATTAATATGTGATGCCCCTGCACTGACCTAGTAATCAAGGAGCCTCAATCCTCACTACTAACACCAGTGAGGGACGTGCACATTGGGAGGATGTCAAGTACACACACAGTAAAACACAATTTCCCTTAAGAACACACACAGATCACGGTCATTCTGGGGGGTGGTTTCTCCCTCTTACTCCAGATCCCCAATAAGACTCCCCACTGGCACAGCTATAGGGTTAATATCTCAGCCGAGTGGTCAAGACAAAACCTCCAGCACCCTCTCTGTCCAACCAGTGCTTTGTGTCCCCTGCCCAAGTAGATGACACACACATATACTTTGAGAATTTGATTTATATACAGACACACAGACACTCCTGGGGAAGGCTGGCACAGGTCCACTAGCTATGCCCCCTCCTGCCCAGATTACAAGGTAGCAATCACTGCCACCAACCACCCTTACTTATCAGCTACTATATAAAGCCCTTACAAAGTGGGACCAATTCTACTATATATAATGTTACTATTATCCAAATAGTGTGACCAAAACTTTTAAGGCTATTTAGGAGTGGCCTACATAGTGTCACCAAATACATATGCAAGTACTCTCAGAGCTTAAATATCTCTAAACAAACAAGACACAAGTAAAAGGTTTAAATATATTTAATGATAAATAATAAAAGAACTAGACAATAATCAGTAACTCAACACAGTGACAACAGAGTTCAGAATCACAGGAAATACTTTAAAATAACACTGCAGGACAGTCTCAAATAAATACAGAAAACATTTAAACTAATCTTTACTGTATTCCTATCTATATCTACGAGATGCTATACCCTAAATGACTTAGTTACAGAGCAAGACAAGTGCTGATGAGAGGATGTTGCCAAATCCAAAGACAAACACAAAATGTATAGACTCACTCTCCGAGATAGTTCTTAAATTACTATCAAACATTACTGCTGGGTTATCTCAGATTACATCATTCATTGTCACCTACGCCTTCAGTTCCCAGGCTAACAGAAACTTAAAATTTAGCACCTCTGTGCCAAAACAACTCATCTCTCAGAACTCTGCATGCAACTGGAAGTCATTAAACACTTAAGACCTGTAACTATTTCTGTTTCCAGACAATAGAAAAACCTCCTAGCTCTAGACACCCTGTCTCTTTGCATTAACTAACTTTATGGCACAGTCGTAAACAATTTCTACTTATTTTTCTTAGACTTTTGCAAGTTAACTCTGTATGTTCCAACTTCTACCATGAAAACATACATATATAGTCTATACACATTTCTGCTCTTTTCCATTAGGGTACACTGTGGTTACATTCTTGAAGCTTAGCACATAACATACAATTTAACACACACTTCTGCACCAGTAGTTTAATACACACATAACATATACTTCTCTTACATTTGTAAGACAAGCCTATGGATCATATTAATATTCACAAATGACACAGAATTATTTAAAAAAAATTCTAGCTAGCAGGGCTGGTAGCCTCACAGGCATTAAATGAGAAGCTCTAATACAGTGATCCACAGAAATGTTCTTTTTCATAAAACCCAGATGCAAACTTTTATAATGTAAATAGTTATTTGTAAATGTTTTCCTAAAATCTTGCTGGCTATACTGTTCGTAGTTTCACTAATGTCTAAAATAACATCCAAACATTGACTGTTCTACCTATATTTCTGACAGTAGAACACACAAAAAAAGTTCTAGTTGTTTTTAAATATTCCACAACCTTTGAATGTCATGTTTAGTACCATGCCACACAAAGAAGAGGCCATTAATAAATATCTTATAATATATTTGATGTAAAATGGAGACTTAAAAAAATGATTTCCCCCCACTCCAGAACCGAATTTGCATACAAGGGAGCTACTGTTATTCCCATCATGATGCCTGTATTCAGTTTGAAAAACTTCTTGAATAAAAATAATTTTTATTCAGTATAACATCAATCAAGACTCAATGTAAATTAATCCTCACATTATCAAAATCTGCATTGTGTTTTAAAAAAGAACTCAGATATTCAATAACGTCTTCATTTGGAATACAGGTGTATAATGATGAAATATCTGATGTAAACATCAAATCTTCTTTATTTGGTTTACAATGTCTTATTTTGTCTAAAAAGTCCCATGAATCTACAATAAAATATTTAAAATTGTGTACCAAAGGTTGAAACAGAGCATCTAAATATAAAGAAACACATTCTGTTACTAACCGTTGTGCAGAGGTTATAGGTTTAAAAGGCAGGTCTTTTAAATCTTTGTGTAATTTGGGAATACCAAACATCATTCTCACCCTTGTTTTTTCCACAAATAAAAAAATTATACATGCTAAGATCAACATATTATTGATAAAAACAAATTTAATAATTCAATGTTTGTTTCATCATATTTTAAAATATATCAATTAAATTCATTAACTGGTAAACATTGCCAAGGCAATCAACTGTTCCATACAGCCAATACATTGCTGCTGATTCATGATTACATTTTCCCACTTTTGTCTACCTTCATGAACCTGATGGCTCTAGCAAAGCTTTATTTTCTTCTTTTGTAACATTAAAGAAAGGTTTATCTCATCTTTTACCTAATTTAGTTCTTAAATTCTTGTTCATAAATATTACAATTAGTTTGCAAAGTAAGAATTAATGCAGTATTATAACATAATGGTTTAAGTACATTACCAGAAGCATTTTCTAACAAATAATTAATGTTCAGTTTTCTTGTACACTTTAACTCAATAAGGGTATCAACTAAATTAACTCCATTTGCTTCTTCCTCACATGTCAGCAGCAAACACACACGAGGACAAGGTCAGGGAACTCTCAAGGAAGAGGAAGAAGCAAGACCAGATACTGAATGACATCACGCTGGGGCTAAATGAAATCTCTCAATGTTTTCCTTAAGAACCTGTCTCGCTTGCTCTCATATCACTTGCCTATCTCATCTGAAAGTTTCTTTCTAAGCAAAAAGCACATAGCTATGTATCTTTTGTTCTTTTTTGCTACTTACACTCACTGAACCATAAAGCTATTACAGTTCTGCTGCCATTTATAGGTTCATAGGTAAGTACTTGGCTAGCTGCCCTTGTGGGCCATTTAAAGCCTAGCAAATTTTCCTTTTTTGTACTCAAAATTACTTTTACATAAATGTAAATGTGCCTATTTCACAAGTGATAATTCGATAAAGGTGTTTAAAATAAATAAATTAGACCATTTGGTTATAGACTTGCCATACCCAACCCATGGCCAGTAATTATATATTACCCTGAATGAGAACAACTTGGATCATACCATACATAATTTGAAGGGGCCCATGCATGGGATAAAGCATTTAGGACCTGTACCTGTTTATTAGTAGTACAGCTGCCAGTTTTGTTCTTCTTTCGGCTTTTCCCAGATAGGGGTCGCCACAGCGGAACTCCGGTCCGCTAATGATTGGCAGTAGATTTTTACGGTGCCGAGGTGCCAGCTCGACGCCCAACCTTCAATGAAGGCACGCCCATTCTACGCATGTCTTTCTTACGACACTTGACCGTGGGGAGGACATGCAGACTTCCACACAGAAGGTGCTCCAGCCGAGAATTGAACAGAAGAACCTCTTGCTGTGAGGCGACAATGCTACAGCTGCACAGTCCTGGGGTAAATTTGCTGTTTCCTAACCACATCCACGGTTGACAACTGACAGGGATGAACATTGTTTTATGGGGTTTTTTTCCCCGTTTTGTAGCTGCTTGCTTTCTCCCCTTGGGACCATAAACCTTCTGAACCTTTGCTTAGTTCTGAATGTTATGTACACCTCCAAAATAATGCATAATTTGCACATATGGGAGCAAAGTAAAGAAATGGTCATGGGTACTAGAGGGGCATGTCTTAACCTACTGAGTTAATCACTGTTAAGTAGTTCACCAAATCATATTTGATGTAAAGGTCTGAATAAATTAAGACAGTTCATTTGATGTTAAATGACTGCTGCTGCGCAAACAGATATTTGTGTGAGTACCAAGTATGCATTTCAAATTGTGTATTTTACTGGGTACACGTCTATAGATACTCTGATCAGTATATCCTAACGAGTCATAAATGCACTGCCTAATTTATTGTTAAACTACTGCAAAAAAGAAGATATAAATTAAGACTGGAACAGTATTTCTGCTGGCATGACTAGGCAACACTGATCATTCTGATGTGTACTGCCATTTATGATTGACTTTTTAGCCAAGGTTTTCTAACACAGGAAATACAATGCACTGGCTGACTGAAGGAAGTAAGGTGGGGAAGGAGTTCTGAGACAGAGTCTGAAACTCAATTTTCTTTTTTGGTTTGGAAAGGCTGCATTACCTCAACTATTAGCTCTTACCTCACCAAGCACTTTTAAAGAATTTGTAACACATACGTAAGGAAAGCAAACCTGTAAGAATCACAAATCAGTCACAAACTCCTGCTGATGATTCTCAGACTTGGCAATGTTTCTTATTACTTACATTCTAAGTGAATGGAAGTGTGATCTGATACCAATGACAAGGGCATTATAAGCTCATCAGATGAAACCTCATGATGCATTATGAATTAGAAGCAGCTTTGTTTGCAAGAATATAAGATCATGCCAGCATGCCTGGTCCCATGAAGACATGAAGGGATACAAAAAATTAAAAAAATACTAGTAAGTAGTTACTGAGCTGGAAAGTTTGGACTGCACAGAAAGCAGTGACAAGATTAAATATATATTATATATACATATTCTGTTTGTAATGGTCTTTCAAAACTTAACTAATATGTTCTGTGTGATGATAGGAGGTACTGCCAGCCATGCAAGGAGAAATAGAGTAGTGGATTTGTAACCTATGCCACAGCAGCTAGCTGGAATTTGTAAATAGTTATACGTCATTTCTATATCAAACTGATTTGTATAGAAACTTGTGCTGAAAATGTATTTGTGAGGTTTGCTTGTGTTAAAATGTATCAACAGTGTGCCCTTGCTGGAAGGAAAAGCAATGCACATGCATTACTGTAACTGTTTAAATGTATACATTGTAACAGCATATACTGGAACTGAAAAGGTTAAACTTAATCCACCTGACTCTGAAAAATATTCTTGAAATTAAATTACTTTATGGTTTAACCATAAAGATGTTATCCCAGTTTTGAATGGAGCTAGAGACGCAATTGTATGTGATAGAGAATAGGTTGCAGCTCCTGTAGGAAGAGTGAAATGGTTTTATGACTACCAGGAGATCTGAGCAAAGCTCCACCTGTGTGTATGGTAATAAACAGGTGTTAAAATCCTGTCAGCTTCTAGTGTTGGTAATAGCATGGGAAACAGTCAGATGACTAGATGCGTGTGATTTCATTTTGTAAGCCAAAAATAATATTTAGAAATTAGTAGGAGTTTTGCTCTCAAAATTCTGCTTTGGATCTGACAAGGACCACTCACTTACATTATCTTGCCTTGCGGTAGTAAGTAACTTGACTAGGGAATAGTAATTCTTTTAGATTAGTCAGGAAAATATAGTGGCATTAGAAGTACTGTTTTTCTACAACTGTGTGAAACTTTTCAGTTGGTGCTATTTTTAATATTTCTGTCACTGAAACTCTGATGTTTACTGTAAGTAGACATTTAGTATTTTTCATGTTCTTTTATTATTAAATATATTTAAACTTTTTATTGCAGCTGGAAAATATTTAAGTTTTGGGAGCATTTGCACATATTTTCTTGGTGATAACTCTGGCCACTTCTGAAAATCTTGCTGTTTGGTCAACATTACCACTTGTATTAATATTAACTTCACTCAGTATAACTGGGTACCCTTGTAAGAGCCTTAAAGTAGCTGCCAGGGGTTCTGGTGGGAGTAACAACTACCTTACAGCCTGGGCAGAAGGGGACACAGCAGGTGAATCAGTGCCAGCCTTTCTCTAATGTGTATATGTGTGTGTCTGTCTGTGAGTGTGTGCGCACAAATCAAATCTCAAGGAGTGTGTGTGTGTGTGTGTGTGTGTGTGTGTGTGTATATGTGTGTGTGAGCTGCCTGGAGCAGGGACACACACAGCACTGGTTTCACAGAGAGGGTGTGGGAGGACTTAGCTTGAAACCACAGCTATAAAATTAAACAATACTTTAAACGCGGCTGCTTTTCTCTGGTTTTAGAACTTATTTTGAGAAAGCCACATCTCATAATAACTGGCTAAAGGCAATTAATGTAATGACTTTTATAGGGCTAACTTAAAAAAAAGGGAAGTGCTTTGCTTCACATGGTTTTCACTTAAAGAATCACAACAATAAATGACAACATAAACCTGAGGTATTTTCTCAAGCATTTATTAGAGCTTTTCTGGAAAATAAGCCAAAACTACAGCATGATTATAATAAGGTCAGAACTGTTTAGAACGGTTACGTCAGTCTTCACAGAAGAAGTTTATTCAAGCTATCACATGGATTAGAATAACTGTTTCATGCTGAAGGATTATTTTTGGAAGACTTGGTAGACCAGGATGCACTGCATTTACTGATTTTACTGGAAAGCATGCGTATGCTCTTAAGTTTTATTTTTTTTTCAAGAAAGCTAAGTGTGTCAATAATTGGACTTTTTCATGTATTTCTGCTAGGTCCGGTGCAAGCATTTATCAGATGGGTTAGATTGTTAATAATGTACTGATAGTGGGTTTGTGTATGCCACATCAGTTAATATTTAAGTAACTAAATATAATCAGCTTATTATTCTTTATGACGGCAATGCTTTTAGTGTACTATGAATGAATTTAGAAAAATAGGTTAAGGAATGAATATATCTTAAAGTAATATTTTAGTATGTCTACCGACTAAAACTTGTGTAAATATCCAATTAGGATAAGCAGCTTTTAGAGCATTGTTTTTAGCAATAAGAATTGGGTTAATGTTTACATTGTTATGAATCAGTGTTAAAGCACTCCCTTCTACTCCATAGCTAGATCTGTCATCTGTATACTGATAGTAGTATTGGCCTGTGAAGAGTGGTATCCAACTACCCTTTTTTAACCATGATTCAGAAAGTGCTGTTATTTGTTAAATAATACTTTATTACTGATCATTTATTGTTAATACTGCCAATGTCCATAAAGTTCTACTGAAAAATATTTTGACCAAGGAACTAGACACAAATACTATGCAACTGTAAAACTCTATTCGCAATGGAGGGTTAGTTTGAAAGCCAATATATCTCAACAAAACCACTTTGCTATTCTATGCTATGCTCATTTATAGTAATCAAGCAATAGTCCCAATTTTATATTGTTAAGTTGTTGTTGTGTCTTACGGCTTATCCTGATTAGGGGTTGCCACAGAGGAACTCGGTCCGCTAATGTTTGGTAGTGGGTTTTTACGTGCCGATTTACCAGCCCTGACGCACAACCTTCAACGAAGGCATGCCCATTCACACATGCGTCCACACAGAAGACGCTCTAGCTGAGAATCGAACGCAACAACGTCTTGCTGTGAGGCGACAACGCTACCACAGCACCACTACCGAGGATCATGCAAGGCAAAAAAAAAAAAAAAAACTCAATGGACAATTTCACAGGAGAGTTTTGCTGAAAAAAAACAAGTAATTCTTCAGCTGTAGAGCTGCCTGCAGCACCCTTTAACTTCTGAGTGATGTATTTGATTTTATTCCAAGTATACTTACTTCACCACTGCAAGAAGTCCACCAGGAGTTTAGACTGTGGCTTATAAATGGTTAGAAAAACATTACCCATGTCCATCCACTGCAAAACTGAAGGACTGGTCACCAAAGGTGGCGACAAGTTCGGCATCTGCACATCTCTCAAAGCTCAAGCTTTCCCACTAACTTGCACAATTCCCCTTGCTTCCATCTCTTCTCAAGACGGACTTTGCCAGGACTAAGATCAGAATTATTATAGTTCATATAGATATATCCCATTGGAAAAAATGGATGGCTGAAACGCTGCCATAGAAAAAGGCTTCAGGAAAGGTCAACAAAGCCTGACAGGAAGAAATTAAAGATGACAATTTGAAAGGGGGAAGCAGGGTGAGTTTAAGTAGACAGACATGGATAATGAAGATCTATATTATGGTAAGTGCGTAACTTCTGCAACTTATTCTGCCAGTCCACTTCAAAACTGAAGACCAGAATCCACATCTAAATACCCTGGCTGGCATCATGGCAAAACACCAAAAAGCATGATGGCTCCAAAAGAAGACTTGGACGGAGAGACTACATCTAGCTTATAGTGCCTTGCACAAGTATGCAGTGAAACCCATGTTGCAACAGCACAGACGATATACACAAATAAATTTTGAAAGAAAGCTGATGATGTGGTGATAGATCTTGTTGAATGGGCATTAGGTTTAACTGGAATGGTCTTATTACTAGAGACACAGCAGACGGTAACACTCTCTAATGGCTAAACAGCAGAAGGTACGGCAGTCGGATAGCCATCAAGCCAGTGTAACTTTAGATACTTTCTGGCAAGTTTGTTAGGGGCAAAGTAGAGAAAGAGCTGATAGTGTTTTATGGGGTCTTTTGTTCTTTGCAGGTAGAACTGTTTGACAGCATCAAAGCAGTCTACTATGTACTATTCCTATATCTGAACATTACGGGAAGAAATCTGGCATATTAATGGACTGATTAATATTGACCTCAGATTCTACTGTAGGCATTAAAGGATTGGCTGGGTTACAGAAAGACCCTATCTTTAAGAAAAATTACACAGGAAGAATGACATAAGACAGCTTGCTTACTTATGAAACTAAGACCTGAAATAATGTTTTCTGGGACAGAAATCAGAGATTGATGAAGCTGCCAGTTCAAAGGGTGATCAAGTTAGTTTTGAGTAATGAAACTGAGGTCCCATGGGGGAGCAAGAGCTTAAATAGGAGGTCTTAGAAAGAGCATTCATCTTAGGTTTTACAAACCTTCTGTGCCATAAGGGAAGTAAACCTGAATCCTTTTTAGGAATCAGACATAGCCACCAAATAAACTCTGGAGTCTGCATCAAATAAGGTAGTCAGAAAGGAGAGAACTACAGAAAGTTGAGCAATGAAGTGGTCCAATCCCTGCTGAGTAGCCCAAAAACAGATTTGTTTTCATTTGTCTTTACATGGTTTGCTGGTAAAGGTCTTCTGGGAGGATCTGGGCCACCCTTGGTGGGGATGAAGGGTCTCTGACCATTAGGGAATTAGAGAAAAATTATGTGAATAGTTTTACAGATTGTAGATCCGGATGAGGATTGCCAGACATGTGGGAAAGGGGACCCAGATGAGGTCAAATGAGGAGGAATCAAATCTGTCAAGGCCAAAAGGTGGCTATGATGACTACTGCTGAACTGCAAAACTTGGCTTTTTGTAGAAATCTCATACTATATTAAGGGAAGCAGTACGAAGAAACAGTCACACGACAGACTAGAGCATCCTAGGAAGTTGTTTCTGTGGATGTACAAGGAGAAAATTTGCTGCAGCATTTGATGTTAGATGGAGATGCAAAAAGGTCACAGCAAGGCTTTCTCCTATGATAGAATATAATCCTTGCTGCAACTAGACTGTTCATAGGCCCTATGGCTCTTACAAGCCTAGCCATATTTACTCCGAGTTGCCCCGACTGTGGTGGTTAGGTGAGTGAACTTCGTAGTGGCAAAGGTCTATGATAATTAATACCAACTTCCACTGTACAGGAGGACATAGGCGCCACACCAGGAGGGAATCTCTGGTCAATAATCCATTGATCCAGGTTGCGTTTGAAGAGGGTCAGGGAGGGGCTCTGTTTCACGTGAACTGGTCTCTTTTTCCAGAAAAGCGACTGTCTCTTGGAGACGTATCTGTCTTCCCAGCATGACCTGCTCATGTCAGACACTAGATTAACATTCCTGGAACGAGTGACACTTTTGCAGTTTGATTTACGAATGTACAATATTTCCATCAGGCCCAGGTCAGAGACTGCCCTGTAAGCAAGCACAGTTCACTCCTTAGCAATCTGTAGGAGACAGCATACAGTGACAGGGCTTTCAGTCTTGTCACATAACACTTGTTTTGAGTACCCTGTCATTTGTTGGTGAGAAACTTCTGTGGTCTCTCCCAATTGTTGTAGGTGTCTGGTGAGGGACAAGCAAAAGGGAGCACTGTATTCAATTATTGTTCTGAAGAGGGCTGAGTACAATGGAATTATAACATCCTTAGATGTAGATGTGATGTCTTTACTTATAAGATGTGCGATATAGAAGAATTTCCTTACTAGTGTGGATACGTGGTGGTCAAAGTTCAGATTGCTATCAACCTGAGTACCCAGATCATGTACCACTGGGTCTACACTTAGGGGGGTACTGTCTATAATGTAATTAGCAGGGATGTCAGCTTCCTCAAAGGGAACAACAATAATGCTTTAGTATTTAGCTTTAGTTTGTGGCTTTGGCACCAATCATTTGTCTCCGTTAACCCTTTCTGCAGTATATTAACGTATTTGGGGGACTCGATGATTGCTCAAAATTTGCAAGGGTCAGCGCAACTGGTCAGCCACAGGCCATCCAAGTTTGCCTGGACTTTTGAGAAATAAATTCCAAACAGTAAGGGGGGCCAGCACACAACCCTGTGGTATGCCACTGGTGACTGGCCTTTTGGTAGAAGTGAAGTCACCCACTTTGACAGTGTGTGTCCTGTAGGCGAGCCAGTTGGCTACCCATCTGGTAATGTAGGGGTTAATTCCCAACTGTGAAAGTTTCTCTATAATACCCGAGTGGGGATTATGTCAAATGCCTTGGGCTAGGTCAAGACAGGTGGCATGAACTATCTTTCCCCTTGTCCGGGGCCTTGGTGACTTTCTTGAAGAAATCTACCATGTTTAACAGGCATGATCTATCTTTAACAAATCCGAAGTGGGTTGGGTCCAGAGTTTGGATATTACCTATGTTCTTGACAATAAGGTCCATAACGATTTTTATATGGTCTTGCAGAGGAGGTAGTCAAGCTTATGGGCCTATAATTCCCAGGGTCGGGTGATGGTCCCCCTTTTTGCAGAGGGATTACTGTTGCTGTCTTCCATTCTGCCAGAACATAGCCAGTTTGAAGGCTGTGGTTAAACAGAGATCCAAGCGAGTCCATTAGGTCATGTTTTAAGTTGTTTAAAAGGCAACTTGGGATGTTGTCTGGTCCCACTAATGCCATGTTTTTGGTCCTGGACAACACCAAGATGACCTGCTCTCTTGGGATAATAGGCTGAGGAATAGGAGCATGTACACTTTGGGGAATAACTGGAGGGGACCCTCTGGGAGGTAAAATTTGTTTCAAATATGTCAGCTAGCACATTGGCTATGACCTCAGACTGAGTATGGGTGGTGCCACCTGCAACCAGTTCAGCACATAGCTGTGTACTCCCTTCTAGACTTTGGACATAGTTAAAAAAATCCATTGTGATTATCTTTAGCTAGGGAGGCTATTTTTGCTTCACAATTAGCTTTGGAGGACTTGACAAGATCACTAATTTGTCTGATTAAGCTAGAGAGGCATTTCTTCCTCTGCTGAGCCAGTTTTCTATTGTTCTTGGACATTAGTTTCTTTTTCTTGTTGTATAGCCTGTTTACACTAGGGGTCTACTACGGTGGCTTTTTTTTTTTTTTTTTTTTTTTTTTTTTGGCAAGACCTTGTTTTAATCTAGTCAGGTACAGCTGATTCTATACAACTGCTTAAGTGGTTATACAGCTCTGGATAGAAGTATGTGTTATCACCATTTAAGCGGGCTTTGAAACTTCTTATAATATCACTTAGCAAAAGGTAACTTGTCTTTGAAAAATTCTTAAGCATTTTTGTGCTTGAGGGGGTATCTGGTCTTATAGTTACACTGAACAATACTGATTTATGGTCCAATCTGATCAGGGTGGGCATCTCATAGGGGGGTGCAATGCTCTCCCATGTTAGTACTATGTCCAGGACATTTGAGCCTCTTGTGGGTGTAATGACTAGCTGTTCCAGAGCATTTGCACCGACAAAGTCCAAGAACCTCTAAACCAGCATGTTTGTGGTCATGTAGGTTTCCTAGTCGACGGAAGGATAATTAAAATCACCCATGAGTAAGTGGCTGGGCTGTATGACTAGTGACTCTGGCAAGCCCAGGTATGCAGTATGCTTTTCCTGTTTCATGGTGGGGGATCTATAGTTAGCTATGATGTGGTAGGGGGCTTTGTCTATAGTTAACTGGACATGGAGTAGCTCAAGAGAGTCATACTGTTTGACCAGTCACGAGGTGTACTTATCCTTAAAGAAGATGGATACATTTCTTCCTTTGGTTCTCTCATGCTCAGTTTGCAGTCTGAACAAATGGAAAGCATTGCAGGCCTGCACAACAGAGGTGGCTAATGCCTTTGCCGGTATCCGAAAGCCTAGAGGAGACAAGTGCAGACCATTTCTGGCAAAGCAGTGTGACCTGTCAATTGTGGCTTCCCAAGCTAACAGATATTGGATCCCCTTGGACTGACATCAGAAGCTAAGCTAACTGTTAAAGTCAATCATTTTTGGTTTGTATTGTGGCATTATCATTGGGGAAGGTAGAATGAGGCTTAAGGCTACACTTACACCTGTCTGTGACACACAATCTGAGAGTTCAGTCATGTCTCTCTTCATATAGTCCAGTGAGGTATGTCTCAAGTCATTCACCCCGCATGGTTCATAGGTTCATAGGTGTGTACCAAGCTAATGGCCCTGCAGCCTTTACAAACCTAGCCCAGAGGATTACCCTGGCATCCTGACACTCGACCTTAGTTCCCGGTGCCTCTGTTGAATAAAGCCACTGGAGTGATCCCTGGGGTGAATTTTCTATTTCCCATCCATTCATCAAGATTTGTCTTGAAGAGGGCCAGTGAGGTGCTCTGTTTGACATGTATGGGAAGTCTATTCCATAGCATGGGCAGTGTCTGGGTTATGAGCCTGTCCCTCCAGCATGTTCTGTTGATTGTGGTAATGAGGTTGAGATCACTGGAGCGTGTGGTGCGGAAGGATTGGGATTTCTTTAGATGTAGCATTTCTAACAGAGCTGGGTCAGACATGGCTTTGTAAGTCAAGCAGAGATTGCCTCTATGTAGGTGATATGAGACAGAGAATAGCTGGAGTGTTTTGAGTCTGTCCATACAGAACAAATGTTTAAGGCCTAGGACCCCCTGTGTGAGGTACATGTGTGGCCTCTCCAGTTGTTGCAGGTGTTTAGTGAGGTAAATGCCAAATGGGGCATTGTACTCAATGATTGGCCTAATGAGGGAAGAGAAGAGGGAGACAATTATCTCTTTCTTCCTGGATGCAAAACTCGTAGTAATGAGATGTGCCATACAGAAGGACTTTCTGACCACAGTGGCAATATGGTGGTCAAAGGAGAGGTTGCTGTCAACCTGTGTTCCCAGATCTCTTATAACACCTGTGTTCAGTGGCTACCATTGATGTAGTAATTCATGGGAACCATGTTTTTCCCAAAGGGGATGATGACATTTTTTGGCATTGAGCTTAAGGCCATGATTCTGACACCAGTTGTTCAACTCAGTGAGGCCTTTTGTAGGATGTCAGCATCACTTGGGGAGTTAATAATAGCTCCCAATTTGCAATAGTCTGCAAACTTTGTCAGCCAGAGTCCCTTCATGTTGGCCTGGAATTCACAGAAGTAGATACCAAAAGTACAGTTGTGTACACTTACCATAAATGTAGATGTGCGAGTGTATTCACTGTTGCAGTCATCACTTTTAGGTTATCTGCTTGCAGTAGCCCTCAGTCGGCCTGATTAACAAAGTCTTGGGTCCTGCATCTGTTGCTGTCCCTTCTTCCATGACGTCAGGTCGTAAGGGGTATAAAACATGCAGCCAACGCCATTACATAAGTTTTTCTTGCCCCAGATGTCAGGTGCCCCCTCAATGGGAAGCAATTAAATCTATAAATACACAAGGTTATACCTCCAACAAAAAAGCAAATACACCAAAAAGTTTTTGAAGAAAGTAAAGGAAAGTAGAGGTATATCCAAAAAAGAAAAAGAAGGGAGCTGGAGGGAGGGTAACCAGGACTGCAACAGTGAAGTAACTCGAACATCTACATTTATGGTAAGTGTACACAACCGTAATATGTTCTTTGTGCTTCACTGTTGCAGTCATCACTTTTGGGCAGATTCCCAAAGCTAAGGATGGGAGAAGGAATTTAGATAGAATTAGGACCAGCTAAAAGGCCCTGCAATACTGCAGTGGCAAAGCCAGCTCTGAATTTAGAGAGAATTGGTAGATGGTAGTGCTTGCTGAAAATATGTACAGAACTCCCAAGTAGCAGCTTCTAGGATCTCCCTGGTAGGGGCACCTCTGAGAAAGGCTGTAGAGGTAGATGCAGCCCTGGTAGAGTGGGGTCTGATCCTCTGTGGAATAGGTTTTCCATGGTGTTTGTAGCAAAAAGAATGCAATGGCCTATCCATTAGGAAATGGTTTGCTTTGAAATAGCCTTCCCCTCTGCCCCTGCAGCAAATGCCACCAGCAGTTGATCAGATTTCCTTTGAGGTTTAGTTCTGTCCAAGAAGACTCTAAGTTGTCTGTGCATGTCTAAGGAGTGCCGAATCCGTTCCCCTTTGTTCTGTGGGTTAGGAAAGAAGGTTGGCAAATGTACGGACTGATTAAAGGGCCACACTGGATACCACCTTGGGCATGAAGGAAGGAATGGTCCTGAGGGACACCCTGTCCACATGAAAGATGATGAAAGACTCCACTGCCATGAGGGCCTGTAACTCAGATACCCTTCTTGCTGAAGTGATTGCTAAAAGGAAAGCTGTTTTCCAAGAAAGGAATTTTAAGTCCGCAGTGGCAGCTGGCTCGAAAGGAGGAAGGGTGAGCTTTTCCAATACAAAGTTGAGGTCCCAGGCTGGAGTTGGAGCCCTCCTGGGTGGTCGTAGATTTTTGCCCCCCCCCACCCCCACCGAGGAACTGCTTAAGCAGTGGATGAGAGAAGAGGGGTGGTTCTGTGTTATAATGAGCTGAGATGGCTGAGGCGTGAATTTTGATGGCGGAGAAAGACAGGCCCTTATGAAGCATCTCAGTTAAGCATTTTAAGTTCTGAGGTAAATTGGGCACTGTTGTGCTCATCCCTTGAGATTGGTTCCGGGCACAGAATCTTTTCTATTTTTCAGCAAAAAACTTTCTGGTACTAGGCCTCCTTGCCTCTAAAATGTTATCCATCGCTGGTTTACTGAGGGATGGTAAAGCAGAAATTATGTCATTAGCCAGGTTGCTAGATTCAGTGTTTGAAGTTGAGGATGCAGAATTTGGTTCTCCTGCTGAGACAATAGAGTAGGAGTCTGAGGCAGGTGCCATGGGGCCCAGAGTGACACACTGCGCAAGAGGGGGTACCAGTGTTGGCGTAGCCAGTCTGGTGCAATCAAAATCTTCCTTGGTTTGTCTTGTTTGATCTTTAGTAGTACTTTGGAGAGCAGAGGAGGAAAGGCATAAACTGATAGGTTTTCCCAGCTGAAGGACAGATCATCCACTTTCTAAGCTTGTTTGTGGGGAGTCCTTGTGAAGAATTTGTCCAACTGATAGTTTTGGGGGAGGCAGACAGGTCTATATCTGGGCTCCCCTATTTGCTTGTCAACATGTTGAAAATCCTTCGTTCCAGTTTCCACTCCTGTGGGTCCATGAGGTTTCTGCTTAGTTCGTCAGCCAGTGTATTTAGTTTTTCTGGCAGGAACAGAGCTTGTAAATGTACCTGATAACTCAGGGCTGTGTTCCACAACGCCATGACTAGTCTGCAGAGGGGGTAAGAATGTGTACCCCCCCACCTGCTTGTTTATGTACCACATAACAGTGGTGTTACGTCTTTATCATTAATTGTCCTGGAAGAATGTGGTCCTTGAAGGATGTCACAGCATTCTGTACAGCTAACATTTCTTTTTGATCGATATGCAGGTGCATTTGACTTGGGTTCCATTTGCCCTGAATGCACTTCCCTGCCAGGTGTGCCCCACATGCATAGTCTGTTACGTCTGTTGTTAATGTTTGGGTGGCAGTGGGTAGAGTGAATGGTAGTCCCCTGTTTTTGTGGCAGGTCTCCGCTCACCAAAGGAACTCTAGGCATAGGCAATGTATGATAGGAATCATTGCCTCTAGATCCTGTGAATGTTGACACCATACGCTTCTTATATACCATTGCAGTTTCCTCATATGCAGCCTTGAATATGGAATTAGAAGAATGCAGGAGGCCATGAACCCCAAGGCTTGCAGTATTTGCCTTGCAGATAACTGGATTTTTGTGGCCACTTGTTTGAAGTAGGTTGTTAAATGAATCCGTTTCTCTGGCATGAGGAAAGCCATCTGGGATGTTGTATTCAAGCTTGATCCCAGGAATATAATCTGTTGACAGGGTACCAGTTGTGATTTCTTTTTTAGGCATGGTTCGAGATTTAGGCCTAAAAGAAGAAGGAGGCATCGGTTTAATATGCAAGTCCGTAGCCTGAATACACCCTCAGAAGCCGATGCCTGCACAGTGGCTCCGGACCCATCCAAGGTAGAGACATCTGCAGGTTCCATGGTTGAAGCATCTCGCGGCATACCGGACTCCGAATGGGTCTCAGCAAAGGCCTGAGAATCAGAAGTAGCGGGTATTAGGGGCTGCGAAAGCACCTCACTGAGTACAGGCAAACTGGTGACTGGCTTAGGAGAAGCAATGTCGGCAGTTTTGGACCTCGGTGGCCTGTCTCTGTCTTTTTCCTTGTGTTTTTTCGGAATCCCGGTAACCGAATGACTAACCGATGACATTTCTGGATAATTAAACTGGGAACTGAAATATTTTGATGCAAAAATAAACAGACGACGGATAGTGCGCTGATTAAAAAAGCACAAAACCGACAGCATGGTACGTTGTGGTCAGGGCCTAGGCAAGGAATACAGTACGAATAAAAATCTTTAGGAGGTATTTGGTTTCCACAAGTAATGCAATTATTAACTTTTACTGACATCGGTAAGGAGCAAGAAAAAGTTTCCCCAATGGTTCTGAAACTCGAAAACGAAAACTTCAGGAGTCGGCCGACCGGCACATTCAAACTGCTTCTGCTTCGGGCACCGCCCGGCAAGAAAGACTGATGTAATGGCGTCGGCTGCATGTTTTATACCCGACGACCTGACATCATGGAAGAAGGGACAGCAACCGATGCAGGACCCAAGACTTTGTTAATCAGGCCGACTGAGGGCTACTGCAAGCAGATAACTCAAAAGTGATGACTGCAAAAGTGAAACATGAATAACATCAGGAGAGGACCTAGGACCGAACCCTGAGAGACTCTACTTGTGACTGGTTGGCAGTCTGACTTGGAATCAGCTACTTTCACACTGTTGGTTCTACCTGTCAGCCAGTATGCAACCCACCTAGTGATATAGGGGTTGATGCCTAGCTTAGTGAGTTTTTCTACCATTCCTGAGTGGGGAATGATATCATAGGCCTTGGGGAGATCAAGGTAGGCTGTATGAACCACCTTGTCTTCATCCACAGCTCTGGTGACTGACTCAAAGAAGTCAACCAAGTTGAGCAGGCATGACCTACCCTTCACAAAACCAAACTGTGGGATCCAGAGTTCGGAGATTCTCTATATCCTTGTTTATTAGGTCCATGATGATGCATTCCACAGCTTTGCATATCAGACTCATCAGGCTAATGGGACGATAGTTCCCAGGGTCTGTAGTCACTCCTCCTTTGTGGAAAGGGATGACTATAGCAGTGAGCCATTCGGTAGAGACAAAGCCTGAGGTGAGGCTGTGATTGAACAGGGCACACAGGTGAGGTGCCAGTTCACCCTGTAGTTCATGTAGAACACAGCCAGGGATATTGTCAGGTCCCATAGAAGCTGTTTTAACCTGTGCACCAGTAATACTGGTGGCCTGGTAATCTACTGGTATTGTGACTGGTCCCTTGGGTGGAAGAGAGAGGGTAAAGTTGGCAATGAATCTGTCGGTCAGTATATTGGCAATATCTGTTGGCTTGGTATAGGAGGTACCATTGTGCAGTAGCTCAGAGCAAATCTGGGTATTGCCGTGGAGATTCTTTACATAACTATAGAAGGCCTTGTGGATGTCTTTACTATCTGCTGTAATTCTGTTTTCATAGCTAGCTTTAGAGGATTTGATGAGGGATCTCAACTTTTTATTGAGGGTGATAAGGGAGTTTTTCCGGTCTTTGGACTTCACCTTATTCTGCATCAGTTTCCTCCTCCTGTTGTAGAATTTGTTTATGGCAGGGGACCACCAGACTGGCTTCCTTTTTTGGAAGAGAGCGTCTTGGTTCTATTGGGTATGATGAGATTCATGCATTTGTGTACGTGTTCGCACAGTGCATTGGTGTATGATTTGGCGGTCATGCAACTGATCTCCATTTGCATGGGTGCCATGAAGTTAGCCACCTCTGTTTTTAGGAGAGCAAAGTTAGCTTTGGAGAAATTTTTCATGATGGTTACATTTGTAGGGGTGGTGGGAGGGATGTGGATTTCCAAGGTGATTAGTTTGTGGTCGGATCTAACCAGGTAGGAGTTGACTACTGGTGTAGAGCAACGGTCACTCATGCTAGTAATGACCAGGTCAATGGTGTTGCTACCTCTAGTGGGGGTAAGAACAAGTTGGTCCAAGGCATTGGAATTAATGAATTCCAGGAAACGTTGGGCAAGTGTATTGGTACATGAGTAGTTCTCCCAGTTAATGGAGGGGTAGTTGAAGTCGCCCAGTATGAGTGTGTTAGGTTGGATCCTAATATTCTCAAGGGTGCTTAGGAATGTGGAGTGTGAGTCTTGGGACATGGTTAGGGATGTCTAGCTGGCTATGAACTGAATCGCTGTCTTATGATGGGCTACCAGTCTGGTGGTGCGCATATCCTTTATAAATAAGGAACAAGTTTGACTTTGGAGCTTCTGTCCAAGTTCTGGGGCTGAAAGGTGTGGAATGAGTTACAACCTGGTAGTGCAGAGGTGCTTTCTGCTGCCTTGAATCAGGTCTCTGTTACCGTACAAATATCGATATTCTCCATTTTAAGGAGTGCTTTGAGCGACTACATCTATTTGTGCTGTAACGGAGACATGGTTTAAAGCAGCATAAAGCACTCCTGCGCTACCAAGTTATAACTCATTCCAAACCTTTCCGCCCCAGAAAATCAACTGAAGCTCCAAAGGTGGTGGCGTCTCCATATTCATAAAGGATAGGCACACCTCCAGACTAGTAGCCCAGAATAATGCATCGGAGATACTTCAGGTACAACTAACAGTGGGTAAGATGGCGATCCAGGTTGTAGCCTGCTATAGGTATCCCTAACCATGTCCCAAGACTCTCATTCCATGTTCCTAAGCACCCTGGAAACTATTAGGGTCCAACCCAACACTCTCATACTGGGTGACATCAACTACCCATCCATCAACTGGGAAAACTACTCATACACCAATACACTTGCCCAACACTTCCTGGAATTCATTAACTCCAATGTGCTGGACCAGCTCATTTTACCCACACTAAAGGAAGCAGCATCCTTGACCAGGTTATTACTAACATGGTCAACCATTGCTCAACACCAATAGTTAATTCCTCCCTGGTTAGATCCGACCACAAACTAATCACCATGAAAATCCACATCTCACCCACACCACCAGCAAAGATAACCACCACGAAAAACTTCTCCAAAGCTTTGGGCACCTAATAACAGAGATTGCTAACTTCATGGCACCCATACAAATGGAAAATAGGTGCATGACTGCCGAATCGTACACCAATGCACTGTACGAACACGTACATAAATGCAAGGAGCTAGCCATACCCAACAGAACCAAGAAGGTCTCCTCCAAAAAAAGGAAGCCAATCTGGTAGTCCCCTGCCATTAACAAACTCTACAACAGAAGGAAGAAACTGCTGCAGAAAAAGGTGAAGTCCCAAGACTGGAAAAACTCCCTTATTAGCCTCAACAAAAGGTTGAGATCCTTCATCTAAAGCTAGCCATGAAGGCAAAATTGTGGCAGACACTAAAAACAACCACAAAGCCTTCTACAGTTATATCAAGAATCTCCATGGCAATACCCAGATTTGCTCTGAATTACTACACAATGGTACCTCCTATACTGAGCCAACAGATATTGCCAACCTACTGGCTGACAGATTCAGTGCCAACTTTACCCCCTCCCCCAAAGGGGCAATCGCAGTACCGGAAGAATGCCAGGCACCCAGCATTACTGCAGCACAGGTTAAAGCTGCATTGTCCAAGGCCAAGCTTCCATGGGACCCAACAATATCCTTGGCTGTGTTCTACACGAACTACAAAGTGAACTGGCACCACACCTGTGTACCCTGTCACAGCCTCACCTCAAGCTTTGTCCTTACAAAATGGTGCACTGCGACAGTCATCCCTCTCCATAAAGGGGGAGTGACTACAGACCCTGGGAATTAACACCCCATTAGCCTGACAAGTCTGATATGTAAAGCTATGGAGCGCATCATCATGGACCTAATTAGCAAGGATATAGGGAATCTCCAAACTGTGGATCCCACACAATTTGGTTTTGTGAAGGGTAGATCATGCCTGCTCAACCTGGTTGACTTCTTTCACTCAGTCACCAGAGCTGTGGATGAGGGCAAGGCAGTTCATACAGCCTACCTTGATCTGACCAAGGCCTTTGACACCATTCCCCACTCAGGAATTATTGACAGACTCACCAAACTAGGCATCAACCCCTATATCACTAGGTGGGTCGCAAATTGGCTCACAGATAGAACCCACAGTGTGAAAGTAGCAGACTCAAGTCAGACTGCTGACCAGTCACAAGTGGAGCCCCACAGGCATCGATCCTGGGTCCTCTCCTGTTTGGTAGCTACTTCTCAGTAGTCCAGGCCAACACGAAGGGACTCTGGCTGATCAGGTTCGCTGATGATTGCAAGCTGGGAGCCATTATTAACTCCCCAAGTGATGTACACATCCTATAGAAAGGCCTTACTGAGACCAATGACTGGTGTCGAAACCATGGCCTTAAGTTTAATGCCAAAAATTGCTTCTTCATTCCCTTTGGGAAAAACTCAGTTCCCACTAATTACCACATTGATGGTAGCCCATTGAAACACTGAAGGCGTTATAAGAGATCTGGGGAGACAGGTTGACAGCAACCTCTCCTTCGACCACCACATTGCCACTGTGGTCAGAAAGTCCGTCTATGTGGCACATCTCATTACCAAGGGTTTTGCATCAAGGAAGAAAGAAGTCATCGTCTCTCTCTCTACTCTTCCCTCATTAGACCAATCATAGAGTATAATGCCCCATTTGGCATGTACCTCACTAAACACCTGCAACAGCTGGAAAGACCACAAAAGTACCTCACAAAGAGGATCCTAGGCCTTAAACACATGCCCTACATGGACAGACTCAAAAAACTCCAGCTTTTCTCTGTCTCATATCGTCTATTAAGAGGCAATCTCTGCTTGACTTACAAAGCCATGTCTGAACCAGCACTGTCAGAAATATTACACCTAAAATCCCAATCCCTCCGCACCACACACTCCAGGGACTTCAACCTCATTACCACAATCAACAGAACATGCTGGAGGGACAGGTTCATAACCCAGACAATGCTCGTGCTCTGGAATAGTCTTCCCATATATGTCAAGCAGAGCTCCTCACTGGCCCTTTTCAAGAGATATATTGATGAGTGGATGGGAAATAGAAAGTTCACCCCGGAGATCACTCCAGTGGCTCTACTTGATAGAGGCACCGGGAACTAACGGCGGCATGATGTCAGGGCACTTCCATGGGCTAGGCTTGTAAAGGCTCCAGGACCGTTGGCCTAGTACACACCTATGAATAAGCCCTCCGGCCAATAAAACTACATGCAGAAATCTCACCATCCTAAACAGACTAGGTTACCTCCCAGTGCACTGCACTGAAAATCCACTGACCTCTAAATGTAAAAACAAGTGTTTGCTAGAGTGTAAAAATACACTATTTTATCAAACACTTAGCTAGATAATTAACTCAGAGCAAGTAAATCACTAGAGCAGACAACGTGAGGCAAAATGCACTTTTTCAATGCAAGCACAAGGAAAGGCAAATCAATAATTCAAGATATCAAAAGCAGTGTAGAAAGGGATGAGCTTATTAAGCTCAATTTATAGTAGGGTGGCCAGCTTAAAATCACCAAGTTTAAAAAGCAGATCATCAAAGGGGAGGGTGGGGTGGGAAAAATAGCAGGGAATCACAAGTAGTGCTTCTGTTTATACAGGCTTGAAATCTTTTCAGAAAGAGCAAAGACCCAGATTCACTGTGTATTTAACTATCACTCAAGAAACAACTTAACAAATGAAAAAAAAATTGTGAACTGTGCAGCCTAGATAATTTAAGTGTTTGCCACAGAACAAAAACACCAGGCCAAGCAGATTTCTTAAAATAAAAAACACAATGGAGCAGGTAAAACAGAAAGCTGCTCCATCACTCACACCTGCTGAATCGGTCCTCTTAACAGTTGTGTTGACCACGGATGTGCAATGGTGTCAAAAAACAAACTGCCCATTCCCAGTCCTTCAATGGTTTCCCCAACACTGGGGAAGAATACTTGTTGACCTATGTTTGTTGGTATACCACATTACTGACAAACTGCTTTTGTGAAGAACTACTGCACCCTGGGGAGGTGGTACTGAAATGCCTGCAAAGCTAATAATGCTAACAGAACCACTTTCATCTCCAGGACATTGCTGTGCAAGACAGCCTCCTGCTGAGTCCATTACCACTGGACTGTCTGCCTTAAACAATACCCCCTCCAAAAGGGGAAAAGGAACATCCTCTGCTTAAATTCTGTGAATGTAGCCACCACTGTAGATGTGATTGGCAGGCTTTAGATAAAGGAATAACTTGACCTAAGGGACCAGCCAACAGAGACCAGTGAACAAGGAGATCCAATGCAGAACTCGCAAGTAAAACCCTTCAAAGGGAATCGGATGAAAGCAGCTGTAAGAAAAAAAAAATGGTGTGTGATGATGTGACAAAAGGTCTGCTGCAGACCATACGGACATTATTCCGTCTTGTAAAAATGTGACCATATTTTGAATGGTGTTAAAATTGGCAAGCCACGAATACAAGATTCCACAATGGGTCCAAACAGGACTTTGTAATTATAAACTTATACTCCCAAAGAAAAACAAAGCTGACAAAAGTCTACATATGCAGACTAGTGGCAATAAAGTTGAGTTCTGACGCAGTCACACATCTTGCTTATACTGGCACATCCTCTTGTGCTAAAGACAGCTGTATGGTATACAAAGGAAGGTTCCTGAAACCTTGTAGACTGGCCAGGTATACAGTACCCTTGGCAGGATATGTCCCATATGCAAGGATTACTGCAACAGTGATCTTATGGAGAACACCGTTAGTTTGCTCCTTGCTACTTAAGCATTACAAAACTACAGCAGCATCCTGGAATAACCTACCCACAAATCTTTTTTATATACATACAAATATTACTTTGATAATTAAAAAAAAGGCTTAAAAAGCCTCTACTGAAATAATTTAAATAGGCATTCTTCAAGGACTGGACAATATATTTTCTTCAACTTGACTGGCTTTACAAAAAATCAACATTTTTTAGTCACTGTTCATACTAAAAATAAATATGCAGATAGCAGCTTCTCTGTAAATGTATATACTATTAGAATTATTATTAAGCAGACTATGAATATCTCTATGAAATGAAATATTGGTAAACAATGGTTGCTGCTAAGATTTCACTGTCTTTAGCTTCTGTGGTTGAACACACATCAATAAAACATATACAAATATAGACTACTTTTGTATCTGCCTTATGGCCTGAGCCAGGGCTGAAAAGGGTCTTGAAAAAGATCACTTACCCAGTGAACAAATGACAGATGAAAAGGCAGATAAAAATGAATATATACCAAAGGTTGGATCTTAAAGGAAGATCCCACCAGATCCTTCCCATACCTCTGTCCCAGAGATAACCCCACTTTGAGGCAGGGAGAAGGGGGGGGGGTTATTTTATATAAAGGTTATGCTTGAAGGATTTAGATTTAACTTCCCTGGATGTCTCTTTTCCAACTGAATAATTCTTCTTAATGATCAAGGTGAGCTTACTGTACATAGCACAAACTGAGAAGCCGTCCCAAGTGAGAGACACACCTATGTGAACTACAAATTTAGCATGGTAGCTCTGTACAGAATTGTGTGTCTACAGGATGGTTTACTACCAAATAAGCGAACATCAAAATATAATCCATTCAGAATATTGATTGAAAACTAACTTCCTGCATACTAAAGAGGTCAGAATGTCAAAAGTGCATGTAGCGAAAAGATTGCAGTCGCACTTTTGACATTTTTTTGCAGTTCATTACTACAGATCATGTGACGTAACATTTTTGCATGGGGGCAAGATCCCCTACACCCCCCACACCCCCTGCAAATTATATATTCTAAATCTGAGATCGCATTACAGTGGAGAAGAGGGCAATTTCCCAATCCCCACTATACCGCAATCTGTAGTCATAATGTCGCCCACCTATGTGGGAATACACAGTGGCATTTGCTGCAATGAACACTCTCACTAGTGAAGGTCAGCGATACGGAAAACAACCAAATGACTTTTGAGATTCCTTGATTTTGCCGAACCTTCACTCGTCATTTTAATAGTAAATCCTACAGGACACACACTTAAAAATTCCATCTTTTTCTACTGTAAACAGTTCAACTGAGAAACAGCCCTACCAAAAGGCTAAAGTTAAATCTGGTCCAGTCAGAAAGATTATTCACACACACATCATCAGACAGAACATAATGGAGCCAATTTATAACAGGATAGCCACATCAGCAAAAAAGCAACAAAAAAATCTCACAAACTAGAAGCACATCCTCCACTAGTAAAGTAATCCAAGGGAAGGCCAAAAGCCTGAAAAATGCCAATAAAGAGTACAAAAGGCAATGTCACAGCTAAAAGAAGCCTGGGGCTGTGAGAAATCATGAAACACAATGAGATGCAAAGATAAGGAGAGACAGAGGTGTACTAGGGGATTATGGGTAAGAAGGAAGGGTTGAAGCCTGGGAAAGTTGGCTCAAGTACCAAAGCAACTGAGAGTCTGTGTCAAAGTCCCATCAGTAGTGAAGGATGAACCACATAATTCCAGATCCTCACACATATTAGCAAACATCTAGTAATACCTTGAGTACACATGGGCAATTGCATCATGAAAGGTTTGGATTTGTTCAGAATGTTACCACTGCAACACAAATCGGGGCATACATTGGACATGATCTTTCTAAAGGATGTCACAACTTCAGACTTTGTGGTGGAACCAGTCTCATGGTCAGACCACTTCCTGGCTCACTTTGGTCTTGATTCTGCTGATCTTGAATGGAAGGTTGTTCACAAAACTTACCATATCAGTATGCTGAACTTTTTTCATAAACACTCCTTTGGTTCTTTCAGGAGAGTGTTGCTGATTCACTGGATGCCTTAGTTAACAACTCACTTTCCTCGACTTCAAATTCCTTAGCCCCAGTTCATGCTCCTCCAGTCTCTACAACAAGATGTGAACCCTGACTGGACCACAATCTTAGTCTCACGCATACAGCTGGGCTGCAGGTTGGAGCACTGCTGGCCTTGAGCGGGATAGTGAAGTGACAAGCTGCAGCTTTATGACTCGTATGCAGTACATCATACAGTGATCCCTCAAAAGAAGGCAGAAATTCTGACAAGAGATTTCTTTGGCAGCTAATCAACTGCATTTTTTGTGTGGTGGAAAGACTGTGCAGCCCAGTCTCTCAGACTACTAAAAGAAATGTATCCAGCTTTTAATTTGAGTTTGCTGCTTAATTCTTTCCTGACAAGACTGCCACTATCAGATCTGCTCTTTCTCCAGCTGACCCCAAGAGTGTCACAATAACTCCACCACTCCCTTTAATTTTGTCTTGTTTGGTGTTCAATATCCCTGATTTTGAGTTCACTACTGCTATTTCTAGTATGTGTCTGACAACTTGCACTGGATCCAAGTCCATCAAGGTTGGTGACAATAGGTATCGAGATGTTGGATCCAGTAACTTACCAGATTTTGGTTTCATCATTGAAACATGGTATTATTTCCTTGTGCCATGAAATAGGCAATTGTTATCCTGACCCTCAAAAACATCTTTGAACTCAAACAACTTAACAACTAATACGTGATCTATTGGGGTGGTATTGAGAAGATTGTTGATAAGCAACTAAAGCCTCACATTACAGTTAGTGGATTAATGGACCTCTTTCAATCAGGCTTTATTACTTGTCATGTCACTGAGACAGCTCTCATAAATAAAAGTGGATACTGATTTCCTTATGGCAAGACAACAGTGGCTGAGATAGTGCTGGCCCTCCTGGACCTCTCTTTAGTTTCTGGTACCATGGCATCTTGACAGAACATGTGTTTACTTACTGCGGCATTTCTGCTAGCGTTCTAGGCTGGTTTACCTCATTCCTCTCCAGCTGTCCTCACAGAGTTTGCTCAGAACTCAACATCGCTTCTCTGCACCATTGTGTCTATAGGGTACTAAAGGGCACTGGGGGCAGCTTTTAAGGGAAATGTGCCTAGAATACCATAGCTAAGTTGATGACCCTCAAAATTTATTTCTCCTTCCCAAAAAGATGATATGACAAGCATATACTCCCTGGCAAATGATCCTGAAGCCATAAACTTGTGACTAACCACAAAGAAAAGTGATCACCTCCAAGACTGAGGCCTTGACAGTACATGTAAGTTTGAGAGTTACTTCTGCCCTACCATTGCCCAATTACTATCGAGTACTGTGGCAACAAGACAAATTTGTTAATAAATTCTGGAATTTGAGCATTACTCCTGACCCGTGGCTAACACTTTGGAAGGAGATGCTAACTGTAGAGAAGTACTCTTGTTTCCATTTGTAAAACATTTCCAGGGTTGAGCACCTGATATCTCATGCTGATCTCTCAGTTGCTATTCATGCTTTGGTTTTTTCCAGACTGGATTACTGCAGTGCCCTTTACCTGAGACTACCTAACACTGAGCTTGATCACTTACAGATGGTGCATAACCCTACACCTAGGCTACTTACTGGTATATTACATTACCAGTGTATTATGCCTGTTCTGCGCAGCCTTCCTTGGCTTCCTGTTTGGTACATGATTACCTATAAGATTCTGCTGTTTAACTGTCCACTCATGACCTTGTTATCAAAGGAGCTTGTTGTACCCTAGTGCACTATGTGATTTTTTTGAGCTTGGCCTCTGAGGAGCTGCTGGCACTTCCACAGGCCAATCTGGAGACCTCGAGTCACTGGACATTTTTCCATCAAGTCCACAAGAAAGGCTACTACAGACATAATTGGGTTAAGGAATTTACACAAGACAAATAATGGTTTCAACCAGAGATGACATTTTCTGAATTAACCATCTTATCATACAGCACAGAACATCTTACTGTTTCGCACATATGATCCTGCAATAACCAAGACAATTCAATAAAACTACACCTCTCATCAAGCAGAAGCACGTCCATCTTCTTCTCTAACAGACTAAATGGAAGTTCAGTGTCAAAGAATTATACTACTATTTATATTAAACATCGCCAATTACAAAATAAATGTAAAAGTAGGTGCTACCAACAAAACAAGGACCACTTAACTTTGCACTTGAAACTAAATTTGTCAATGGCAACAAATAAAAGACCAAATAACACTGAAGAGATAAATGAACCTCTCAAGCCTCTATAAGCACTAAGCTGAGAAATAAAATACCAGCTCCATCTATTAAAAAATCTGACAGATACACAAGGAAAGAAATGTGCTCAAACTGCCACAGTTTGATCATCACACTGCCTTCCTGCTAGGCACATTACTACTCCTTAATCCATTCCTGTCAAAACAAAAAAGAATCATTTAATACAAGTATACATTTAAGAATATCAGACAGCCTTGCTTTCCTGCTCATTTCAGAGCAGGGTGCCCAGCTATGCCTGCAGTGCTACAGATTATAGTAGTGTCAAGTCACAACAAAGCATGCAGGAAGGGAAAGTCAAACTATAGCCTTTTCTGAACAATAAGTTTCTCTTGACGAGCATCTTAACACCAATGTGCTCATCTCATGTGGAAAAGGTAAGCTCAAAGAGGACAAGTAAAAGTGCAAGTAGGTGCTGGGTGCTGAATATTTCTGCACTCCCATCTCTGTGGAGCAAGGGGATGGAGTCTTGATTTTAACCTATTAGCATGCCATCTCCCTACTGGTAACTGGAGAAACTCCTGCTACTGTTATTGGGGGGGGGGGGGGGGAGTACTAGGGCTGAACATAGTTCACAGTCAACCCACTACAACACCCTGTCCAGCACCTTACCACCAGGTGTACAAGCAGAAAGGGCTGATGAGAAAAAGAAGAAACTTCAATCAACCCCTTAATGGCTTCCCTCTTGTTTGACTTGCTCCAAGATCCCTTTAACCAAACATCTCCAAGAAAACAGATAGGATAATGAGCAACACAGTTAAAAAAGGAGGGATATATCAGAACTTTCACTTCAAGAGCTGCAGCAAATGTCAGAAGACAAAATAACAAGGAAAACCTGCTAATCTTTGACAGTTATATGTAACTATCTGCTGTACTTAAGAGGGATAAAGCAGCCTGCCATCTCATAGGCAAGGTAGCCACTTAACTGTTAGTGAAACAGAACTATCAGACAGCTGTAATGGCTAAAAAATGAAACATCCCTGTAGTAGGTGACCTCTCCAGGATGGCAGCAATGATAGATATCCTATATTAATACAAAGGAATTGATAACACTATATTCACAATTTATGAACATCAGAAGAAAAACTTCAGAGTTAGCCTAAAGGCACGAAGGCAGGGTACCTATATGCACTGCTCGTAACTTGAGTTTGGGAAAGGACTTAGGTCTCTGGTAGAGCTAGGTGGGGGTTGGGGAACATGAACTGTCTTGACAGCCAGCTCTCTATCCCGGGGGAGGAAGGAACCTGATGTTGGAGTGACCTCAGGAAGAGACCAAGAGGCTTGTCGTACACTGCAGGGTTAACGCAAGCGAGTGGTGATGACATCTTCAGATCTCTGGACTAGTCATCTCCACAGCTATGGAAACTGGCTACTGCAAGAATTATGACTCTCAAGCTCTGTGCTAAATGCTCCCTGTAAGATCCCTTACAACACCTTAGGCCTAGCAGAATGTTACTGCTGACGTTTACTTTCCAAAGAGTTAGGGGGCCTACCCAGTGAAGGTTTGACTCAAAGGAGTAAATAGGAGATTCTAGGAATAGACATGCACAGAAGCTGGACAGGAAACAGCCTAAGGCTGTGCAGATTGTGTGTGGGGAGTAATATTAAGAAGTAAAAAGGGGGAACAGACTAACAAATAAAACAATCATGACAATTATGCAATGCATTAACAAAATTAATCAAATAAAATATACTGGACTCCTATTCTATCAGTCTGCTTCATCAAAATTAAGGAGGGGCATGGCTTGGATGGCAAGATGAAAGCAGCAGAGCTCTGCAGTCTTCATTTTTTCCTGACAGGATTTTTTAATTTAATTTCACCAACAAATACCTGAATCTACTAAAATCAGATTCTGGAAGTCGTAAGCTACAAGTTGGCGTAATTTTTAAGCTAAAATGTTCAATTTTCCAGACAAATTTTCGAAAAGAAGGGACACAAACCACATTCATAAAGGAAGATGAGCAGCTCCAAATTTGCTCAGCAAGAAACTCCAAAGGCCAACTGTGCACCAGTGCATCCCTTGGGGCATCCCCTGGTGGGGGAATCAGAGCAAAGCAGATGCTGCATTTCATGTTTGTTGGGGTTGCAAAGAGATCGCAGCAAAGCTGGCCCAACCTGCGGAATATCACTTCTGCTACTTGTTTCTTTAGGGACCACTCATGAGGCAGTAGAATTGCCCTGCTTAGCTTGTCTGGTATCACACTGGATTTCCCCAAAATGTGCGTTGCTATCAGAAAGTGCTGGGTGGAGATTGCCTACTGCCATACTCTCATGGCCTCTCGACACAGAGGGTAAGATTTGATTTCTCCTTGTTTGTTGATGTACCAGACCACTGACATGTTGTCTGTCTGAATTGCAATTGTTCCCAGAGGTAGAAAGTCTTGAAAGGACTGCAACGCTAGAAGTACCGCTCTCCTCTCCAGAACATTTATATGCAGATGAGCCTCGTGTTTCTTCCATGTGCCTTGGGCTGTTCTTCCCTGATAATGCCCTCCCACCAATCAAGGAAGCGTCCGTGGTCACCGTGGCTATGGGATTGGGTAGAACGAATGGACGTCCCCGAGATACATGTTCATAGGTTCACAGGTAAATACTAGGCTATTTGCCCAAGGGCATTTATAAGCCTAGCCAGAGTGTGTTGGCTTTCGCCACCCCCTTAGATTAGTTCCCTGTGCCTCTGACCAGCAGAGGCACTGCAGTGATCCCCGGGGTAAATTTTCTGTTTCCCATCCATCCGTCAAGGTTTCTCTTGAACAGTGCTAGTGAGAGGCTCTGCCTGATGTATATTGGAATCTTGTTCCAAAGCATGGGGAGTCTCTGGGTCAGGAATCTATCCCTCCAGCACGTCCTATTTATCACTGTGGTAAGGTTTATATCCCTACAGCATGTGGCTCTCAGGGATTCATTTTTTTTTGGGTGGAGCATATCCATCAATTCTGGGTTGGACATGGCCTTGTATGTCAAGCAGAGATCACCTCTGAGTAAGTGGTATGCAACCAAGCATAGCTGGAGTTTCTTTAGTCGGGCTGCATAGGCCATCTGTTTGAAGCCAGTAATCCTCTTGGTGAGGTACTTTTGTGGTCTTTCCAGCTGTTGCAGGTGTCTTGTAAGGTACATCCCAAATGGGGCACTGTATTCTACAATGGGTCTAATAAGTGATGAGTACAGAGGCACAATAACCTCCTTTGTTCTGGATGAGAACCCTTTTGAGATTAGGTGGGCCACGTAGAAGGATTTTCTAACCACCTTGGCAATATGATTATCAAAGGAGAAATTGCTATCTACTTGGGTCCCCAGATCCCTTATTACTTTTTCTGTATTTAGGGGACTACTACCTATGTGGTAGTTAGCGGGTACTTTGTTTTTTTCCAGAGGGGATGACTATACACTTGGCATTCAGCTTGAGGCCATGATTTTGACACCAGGTATCCGTCTCAGTGAGACCCTTCTGGAGGGTGTCTGTATCAGCCGGAGAATCAATTATGGTCCCTAGTTTGCAATAGTCTGTGAACTTAGTCAGCCAAAGTTCTCCTGTGCTTGCCTATACCTCTGAGAAGTATATACTGAACAGGAGGGGTCCTAGGACTGAGCCCTGGGGGATGCCACTTGTTACCTGTTTAGAGTCGGACCTAGAGTCTGCAACTCTCACCGTGTGGGTTCTGTCCATGACCCAATTTGCAACCCATCTCGTGACGTAGGGATTAATGCTCAGGTTGGTGAGTTTGTCTATAATACCAGAATGGGGAATGGTGTCGAAAGCCTTTGTGAGGTCTAGGTAGGCTGTGTGGACCCCCTTACCCTCATCTAATGCCTTGGTAACTGTCTCAAAGAAGTCCACCAGGTTCAGAAGGTATAATCTGCCCTTAAAGCCAAACTGGGTTGGGTCCAAAGTTTGGAGGTTCCCAATGTCTCTGCTAATAAGTTTCATGATGATGCATTCCATAGCCTTGCAGACCAGGCTTACAGGGCGATAGTTCCTGGGGTCCATTATGGCGCCACCTTTGTGGAGTGGAATAACTGTTGCTGTGCGCCACTCTGTGGGTACGTAGCCTGTAGAGAGTCTGAGTTTGAATAGTGTGTTTAGGTGAGGGGTTAGTTCATTTTGGAGCTCTTGTAAGACACAGCCTGGGACACCGTTCGGTCCCATTGAGGCTGTGTTTTTGGCTTTGGATAGGGCTGTTTTAACCTGTGTGATGGTGATTGCCGGGGCCTTACATTCTTCTGGTATGGTTATGGGCCCTTTAGGGGGTGAGAGGGGTGTGAAGTTTGCACTGAACGTGTCTGCCAAAATATTGGCAATATCAGTCGGTTCAGTGTATTTTCTGCCATTCTGCACCAACTCAGAGCAGATCTGAGAGTTTTCACTTATGTTCTTGACATAGCTAAAGAACGCTTTGTGGTTATCTTTGGAGTCCTTGGCAATTTTTCTCTCCACGCTAGCCTTGGATGATTTAATGAGGAATCGTAGTTTATTGCTGATACTGACCAGGGATGTCTTTGCTTCTAGGGATTTTGCTCTTATCTGTACTAGTTTCCTCCTCCTATTGTAGAGCCTGTTTTTATGACAGGGGTTCACCAGACTGGTTTCCTTTTCTTGGAGGAGTGAGTCTTTGTTTTACCTGGGATAGCACGATCCATGCATTCCTGCAGATGATCATAGAGTGCCTTTGTATAGGTTTCAGCAGCTTGGACAGCACTGTCTATTGGCGTGGGTCATGTGCACATTTCCACCTCGGTCTTAAGCAATGTGAAGTTTGCTTTTGAAAAGTTTTTCACGGTGGTTTCCTTGATTGGGGTTGGGGGCGGAATGTGAATATCCAAAGTGATTAGTCTATGGTCTGATCTAACCAGCGAGGTGTTGACGTCAGGTGTGGAACACCGGTCGCCCATGTTGGTGATGACCAGGTCCAATATGTTCCCTCTGGTGGGGGTGTTGACCAGTTGATCCAGGGCGTTCGAGTTTATAAATTCTAGGAAGCGTTGGGCAAGGGAGTTAGTACTTGAGTATTAGGGTGTTTGGTAGGACCTTCATATTTCCCAGTGTCTCCAGAAATGCGGAATGGGGTCCTGGGTCATGGTGGATGATCTGTAGCAAGCTACAATTTGGATTGCAGTTTTGCCCATTGTTAGTTGCACTTGGATAATCTCTGATGCATCGTGCTGCGCCACTAACCTGGAGGTGTGAGTATCCTTGATGAATATGGATACACTCCCGCCTTTTGTGTTTCGGTCCGAGTTCTGTGGCCGAAATTGATGGTATGAGTTATAGCCTGGTAGTGCTGGGGTGCTCGCTGGAGCCTTAAGCCAGATTTCTGTTACTGCACAGATATCGATGTTCTCCATACTGAGAAGTGCCTCGAGTGCGTGCATTTTGAGGTTTTGACTTCTGGAGTTGAGTAGCATTACCCTCAGTTTTTAGTTACTTGTGCTACTTACGGTGGTGGGTTTGTCTTTTGAGCTTGCCTAAAAAGGCATTATGGGGGTGGCAAGAGCCTTTGCCAGTATTTGAAAGCCTAAGGATGACAGGTGCAAGCCATCTCTTGTGAAGCAACGTGGCTTGTCGAGCATGTCATCCCAGGCAGACAGATACTGGATCCCCTTTGAATGACACCAGAAACTTAGCCAACTGTTGAAGTTGATCATTTTTTCTTTATACTGTAGCACCATTCTTGGTGTGGGTAGGATGCTACTCAGGGTCAGGGTCATACCTGCCTAGGCTACATGATCAGAGAGCTCTTCCATGTCTCTTTTCATGTAGTCCAGGGAAGTACTTCTCAGGTCATTCACACCAACATGTACAATGACAGAGTCGTATTTGTACTTGTTCTGGAGTGACCCGAGTGCTTATGTTATGTGGCGGATCCTGGCGCCCGACAGGCAGATAACTGTAACCTTCTCCTTGTCCAGCCTAGTTAGTGGGACATCAGCGTGCCTGACTATAGAGTCGCCTATCACTAGTGTGTTGGGTATGTTATTTTGCCTTAAGGGCTGTGATTGCGTGACACACTGATTATGTGAAGCATGTGTTTCATGGTTGGTGATGGGTTGTGGAGGTTGCTTGGATGTCTGCTTTGTAGGTCTTTGTTGCTTTTGCAGATTTTTATTTAGAGCGTCCGAGTATGTTTTTGTGTATTTATGTGTGTTATTTGCCTGTGTTGGTTTGCTAGGTCTATGTGAGACTGGTGGTATGTTGCAAGTACTACCCTTCTCCTCTTGACAGTCAGTTACAGTCTGGGGTTGAGAGAACTTTGCCTTCAGTCTGGCTTTATAATTGCATCTCTCACACATATTAATGTTTGGTGGCAGGAGGAGAGAGTTGTCTGTGTACATGAGGCAGTTGTAACATTGCCTCAAAATGCCCAGTTTCACCAGTTGGACTGGAGAGTACACCGGAAACTGCCCTTTGGACATGCCTGAATAGGTAGAGTGAGCGTTTTTTCTGACTGACTGGTGTGGACGAATAGAGAGCCTTGTCCTTCTGGACAGTATTGGGGGGGCTAGTGCTAGGGGTATTTAGTGCTTGTTATGCATTTTACGCAAGTGCTGGGCTGTAAAATTAATGGTTTGAGTACGAAAGTTGAAGGTTTGTCTAGCTCGAAGGGAAAAACTGAAGAGCAGACTTTGTGGAGTCAGGAATAGTTTAACCCTAGCTAACCGGCACTGCGGTTTTTATATCAGAAAGATTAGAGAGAGAAATTAGCCCAAAATGGCCAATAAAACTACAGTTTCTGGGCAGAAACCACTCCTCCAAGGGCAGGTAGGCTGTTCAGAGCTCCCCACTCTCACTGGTGAACAAATAAACTTCCTTTTTGCCCAAGTAAGGTATGGCCAAACACAGAAGCTTAAACACAGTCCATGTATAGTCAGGTATCTGAAATTGGACTTTTCTAGCTTAGTAAGGTGGGAAAATAGCAAGGTTTTTTGTTCCCCCCCCCCCCCAAGAAAACAGTAGAAACAAATGCAAAAACACTTTTATAGTGCAGTAATGGCTGTCGCACTCGAGTGGGAAGCCAGTAACATTTAAAAATACAATTTACAAAAAAAAACGAATTTTAAAGTGCAGGCACAAATACATGCAATTTCAGTGTAAAATGAGCATTCTGAGAAGCAATAAATGCCAGAAAATGAGCATTTAGGCGGAAATAGCAATAAGCAACAAGAAAAAGCAAATAATGGTACTTAAACACTCCCAAGTCTCTCCTTTTGTCTCTCTGGCGTTGTAGGTCTCTGCAAGACACCTGGGCAGGATCTGCTGAGCTTATACAAACGTTGAGACGTCAGCCACCATTGAAGGTCTTTCTTGCATGTATTCGTTATGATAATTTGGTGTGACATTGGAAGTTCCTGAAAGAACCATTGAGAGAATAGGAGCCATTGTAGAACTTGCATGTGCATTCGAGCGAGGGGAATGGCAATGATTGCTGCCACCATCGATCCCAGCAATTTGAGTACCATTGAGACTGGGGCTTTTTTCCTTGGAAGCAGGTCTAATATTTGTTTTCATAAGAGACCAATTCTTTCTGGAAGCAAACTTAATGTCATTGAAACTGTGTTTAGTTCTGCTCCTATAAAGATGGTCTGTTGCGATGGCAATAAAGCAGATTTTTCTGAGTTGATGATAATCCCAACTGATTGCAGAGATTTAAGGTTGTGTCCCCCGCATGAATAAGTTGATGCTTGGTGGTGGCAGTGAGGAGCATGTCATCTAGATACGGAAACACCTGGAATCCAAACCATCTGAGGTGAGCAGTGACTACTGCCATACATTTGGTGAACACTCTGGGGGCTGTAGTGAGACCAAAGGGCAGAGCACAAAATTGATAATGGCTGGCTCCCAGCCGGAAGCATAGATGATCCCTGGATGGTCTGTCCATCTTTATGTGGTAGTACGCATCCTGAAGATCTACAGAGCACATCCAATTGTCTTTCCCCAGAAAGGGAAGTATTCGTCTTTTTCACTGACTTGTTTAGTCTGCTTAGGTCCAGAATACTGGAACTGAAAAGAACCTTGAGTAAGTTCCGAATCCTCTCTGGTCTGCTGGGCCTGGCTGGATGACTGTTTTGTCCAGCAACCTTTGGACCTCCAAGGCTGCTTGGTCCCTCTGACTGGGTGGAACGTCTGAGATTTTCTTTACTACAGGGGGTAAAAACAAAATTAAAACTCCAGTAAAGCTAGAACTTCCACTGAGTGACCTCCCAAGCCTCTTGTATCAGAGGCACATGGGATATATGCAAATGATTCTTATGATCATTAGGTGTTTCAGCTAACTGGCGATTCTGAATAACCATGGCTTGTTTGGGCATGGGCATTTAGAATCGCCAATTAGCTGAAACACCTGATGTTCATAAGGATCATTTGGATATATCCCATGTGCCTCTGATACAAAAGGTTTGGGAGGTCACTCAGTGGAAGTTTTAGCATTGTTTGAGTTTTCATTTTGTTTTTACCGATTGGTTTTTCAGTGACCTTCTCACTCATCGTTTTAGCTTGTTGTTTGGGATATTTTTGCAGTGACCCTAATGATAATGGACAACAGCTGGGTACAACAACCCTGTTTCTAACGCTTAGTCAAACACTCTGCTTGTGCTGTGCAGATGAGGTCATAAGGCCGAAATATGCATATCCACAGCTACTGAGTATCCTCTGGATATTATGCTTTGTACCCAGCTGTCTTTTGTTATTTTTAGCCAGGCATCTAGGTACAAAGATCGGCTTTCCTCGACTGCCTCCAGAGATGAACAGTCGGGCCTCCTCTCAGGAGCACTGATAGGGCCTGGCAAAAAACTTACCCCCTCCCCTGCCTCTAGAGGGGGTTTTCACCATGAGTGTTCTGGAAAGTTCCTTGAGCTTTACGGAACCATATCTTTCCACCTCCCCTCCCTTTGGGGTAAGGTCTATTCAGAGTAGAAAAACATATCCCGATGGCAGACAAGGTCTATCCATCTTTTTCACTCCTGGTAAGCGCTTTCTTTATCTTAGGTCCAAAAAGGGACAAAGTGTCAAAAGGGGTGTTACTAAAGGAAGACTTAAAGGGTTCCGCAAAGGAACAAAAGCATATCCAGCAATGTCTTCTGAGAGCATTTCCTATATCCGCTGCTCTGCTCGTACCATCAGCTGCATGGAAGAGTTCACTATCAAATTAAGACTGGAGAGTTGGGAAGTTACCTTATCTGAAACTCCCACAGCTACTGAACCCTGCAGGGTGTCTCCTAGCTCTTTCAGGAGATCCCTTTGTAACCTAGTAAAATGTGTAAGGTAGTTCAGCGATCGAAGGACAAAGGCCGCTGAACTAAACATACTCTTCCCGTATCTGTCCATAATCTTGGATTCTCTATCAGGAGGATGAACAGATGAAGTCCCCGATAATTCCTTCTTGGACCACCACAGCATCAACAGGTACTCCTTTAGTAAGGTAAAGTCTGTCTTGAGGGCTAGTTATAAATCTGTTAGGCCTCCTGGGGACAGGCTCCGTGGTGTCTGGGGACTGCCATGCCCTTTGAAAGAGCAATTCAAGCAACTCATCGAAGGGTGGAGACACCCAAGAGGTGGTGGATTGAGACCCAAAAGCCTTCAGGAGGAGTGACTCATCATCAGAAGGGTTAAGAGATTTCCAGCCACCCCTCTGTTTAAGAATCTCTAAGATATCTGCAAAGGAGACATCTTCTGAGGGGAACTGTGGTGACCCTTCTGACTCATCCAAGTCAATATCCGAAGTGACTGACTCCTGTGTGGAGTCCAGATGCTTCTTCTTGCAGAGTCTCTTCCTAGGCATTTCTTCAGTGGGAGCTTCTAGAGGTACCTCGGAAGAACACGGCTCACCCAATGGGGCTTCCTGAGGCTCAGGATCTCTATGCTTCAAAGAAGCATGTGTTGAAGAAGCAGACACCAGTGCTTTCAGGGAGGCAGCTGCTTGAACTGATGGAGTGGTCGTCAGAGTGGACAAAGCCCTCTTTATAGCCTCAAAGGCTCCTTGGTCCCGACGAGAGGAATCCCTCGGATCTGAAGATTCAATGGAAACCGTCTGCGCCAGTACAGAGAGCACCGAGCCAAAGGTCGGGGCTGAACTCACTCGAGCTGAAGCCCCGGGAGGTAAAGTCAGCACCGACAAGTCGGTCCTACTATCCTCCCCAGACCCGACTGGTGAATGTCAGCCCAGAGATCCTTTGGTCAGCGCCGAAGACATCAGGGCAGTCAGGGCCGAAAAACCTAGAGTAGGTGTCGGACCCGAGGGGTACACAATCATCAGTTCAGCATTCTCCGGCTCCGAAACTTCCAATCAGATTGGAGGTGGAACAGAAGATGCTGAAGGAACTAAAGTCAGCTCCAAAGCCCCTGGGGTCGGTGCCGATAAAATTTTTGCCAACGCCGGTATGTGTAGAAGTTTCTTCATCACACAGTCCACATCCAAATCAGACAGTCTACTTGAAGCCCATGAAGAATTTGACGAAACCACCGACTGTAATACGGGAGACTTCAAAGTAGGAGATACGGGAGACAGTCTGTTCCGAAGGCTGTGGAACCGATGTCAAAGTTTTACTAGAAGCAGATTTCGAAGTAGATGGAGATGGACTTTTTGTCAGTTCCAATGTCTTTTTGGAGTGCTTGTCTGACTTATCCAGTGACTCTTGAAAAGATTTCAGCAGACCCTTATCCATAAGTTTTCTTTTTCTCTCATGTAGCACTCTAGAGCTAAAAGAGTGGCATATAGCACAGCTTTCCTGCAGTTGTACCTCACTCGAACACATTCAGTATGTCCATCAATTATAGACATCTTTTGCCCACATCTTGGGCATTTTTTTTAAGCCAGACTTGGTTTTTTCCTTCTCTTGCTGAGACATACTTCCAAAAACAAGTACTAACTATAGTAAAACACAGCAACAACACCCTATAAATAAGAGGGCTCTAACAACAATATGCACACACACAAAAGAACTAGTAAGGCCTTAAGAAAAGACGGCTCTAATAAATTTAGCTAATAATGCAAATATTTATCTGCCCTAAATAAAAAGAAGGACTGTAATTTACCAACTAACACACACCACACACAAGGAATACTATAGAGAAGACTTAAAGGCCTTAAAACACGGCCACTAACATCTAATTATAATATTAGAAAAACAACTAGGTGCCCTGAGGAAAAAAGGGTTATAATCTAATATAAACACACTCTGTATGAAATATTCGAGATAAAGATTAAAATGGGGCCTAAAAACATGGCCACTAATTAGAAAGACCACTAAATGCCTTGTAAAAAAGAAGGGCTATACACCAAGATAAACAAACACTCTATATGATATTGAAAATGAGAAAAAAGGGGCGTAAAAACACAGCCACTAATTTCTCAGTAATTAAACTAACTGAGATAAGGAGAAAAGAAGGCCTAAAAAACGGCCCTAATAACTAACTATATTATCTAAGTAATATCAGACTAGACTATTTAAATGTCTAAATAAGCTACTAAGCTCTTTTAACACCTATAATTTTGAGAAAAATAAAGTTTTTCACTGGCCAGAGCTGGTGAATGTCCGATCAAGTTGCAGCGGCAAATGAAATCTGAGGGAAGATTAGGGTGCATCATGGGATAGGGAGTTGGCCTCAAGCTGGTTGAAGACCTTGAGCTTTTGCAGTGGGCCGAGTTGGAGCCGAGGATCGGCTCCGAGCCCATCAGTAAGAACGAACGGCGAGATAGAACAACTTCACATCAATTAGGATTAATCAATTTATCTGTTTAGATAAAAACAATTTTAAGAAACTGTATACAGCATAGTGTTCTTAGTTCATGTAGATATAGTATATTAAATTCATTTTTTCATTTTGTATGTTTTTAATGTACATGCAGTTTCCCCTCTGCTTGCTATTAACCTGCAATAGCTAGGAATTCCCACTAGATGTCATGAGAGGGTTAGTTTGTGGCTGCTATGAGAGATATAGTAAGTCTGGATATAGTATATCCACGCAGAAGATTATTAAATTATATAGTTTTATTTTCAAATTTAGGAGTTTTTATATTGTTCATAACAGTTTTAAAAAATGTATTTGTCATAATGAATCAACGGAAAGCACTTTTCAATTTTACTTATATCAGTCTCTATGAAATGATAATATTGAACATTATATCTATTAATGTCAATGGCTTGAACAACCCCATGAAAAGTAGTGGTGTCAACAAATATTTAATGCTACACAAAGCAGATTTTGCGTTCATTCAGGAATCCCACTTACTAACAGAAGATCTAAACAAATTAACCTTTAAGAATTATAAGATTTTGGTAAGTTCAAACTACAACCACAGAAGAAGAGTGTCCTAATTTTTCACAGAAAATCAATGAGAATTCCAGAAATAGTTGACTCATACACAAGCAATGACAGTATGCTTATTTTAGTCATACTAAAACTAGCCAAAAAGATGTACACTTTTGCAAACACCTACTGGATACCGGGTATTGGGACTAAAACTGTGAAAAAGATTTAGACACCATAACATTAAAGTCTAAAGGCGAGTTACTATTAGCAGGTGATTTTAATTGTATCTTGTCCTCCACTGATACCACAAGCTCTAACCCCTTCAAAATGTCCCCACTTGCCAAGTACTTGAACAACTACATAAAAGACAGAAACTGAATTGACACCGACGGTATAAAAATATTATCTTCCCAGAAATATTCTCACCATTCTTACAGTTATGGCACATAGACCAACACAGACAAAGTCTGTGAAACCAGCTCTTTACTGGACAAAGATGATAATGAAATGCTGACATCATGGCCCATGTCTGACCACAATACTATCACATTCAATGTAACACTTAATACTGACCCCTTAAACTTCTACCAAAGACTATCTGCTTATCTAGTAACAGTACAAAGATTTAATGGCTTCTAGATGAAAAAAAGCTTTACCTAGACGTCAATAATAATGGAAAGGTTTCAGATATTATCCTATGGGACCCTTTAAAGATAGTCTTACATGGTATAGTTAAATAAAAGGAAAGAGTGGAATAAAAAAAAAGCTATACAAAAACAAATTGATGAACTAAAACTTCCACCAAATGCCAAATCTGCATTAGCTGATGTATGTAAACTGAAAAAGGAATATCAGGATATCATGCAGCATAAAAAAATATCAATAAATCTAGAAAAAATTGGATTACAATCCAACTCAATTAATCCCAAGAGTATGCACAGGATTGCGATTAGATCTAAATATTTAAATGAGAAAAATCATATAAAAGAAATAATATACACTAGAAATAATCAGACTATCAAAGTTACAGATCTAAAAGTATCTTGTGTTTAAAAAATTAAATTTAATAATAATAACTCATCTACAAGTGATAAAAACGTATAGACAGCTTTCTTGCTAATATTCAAAAGAAGTTATCCAAACACAACATTAATAACACAGATAAACACTTTTTCTTTAATGAATTAAAGGAACAAATAAAAAATCTTAAGACACAGGCTCACCAGGGCTGGATGGTCTAATTCCCGAATTTTAGAAGCTCTTACCTGATAACATCTTGAAAATCTTACTCAATGCATTCAAAGATGTTAAAACTACAGCAAACATCCCTCCCTCATGGAAATATTCTATCATCTCTCACATCTTAAAACCAAATAAAAAAAACCAACCTTTCCGGATCAGACAGGCCAATCTCTTTGCTTAACATTGACTAAAAGATATTCATGTCTATTTTAGCAGAGAGATTAAATAATATTAATTCATGAAGACCAAACCGGGTTTATCAAAAACAGAAAGGTACAAGACAATGTAATTAGACTACTGTCCTTAACAGACTTGGCTAACAAGACAAAATGTCTACTTTAAACCTTGATATAGATAAAGCTTTCAACTCCCTAAGTTGGCCATATCTGTTTAAAGCTCTTTAAAATACAATTTCTCCCCAAACTTTAGGTATCATTATTGAAGCTAATTAAAAAAAAAACACTCACATCTAACTACCAACAACTTAGAAACTCAGTTACTAGTCAAACAGACAGTTGGAACAGACACTTCTTAACACTTGAAGACAGACTAACTTTAATCAAAATGATACTGTTACCTAAAATTTTATTCACTGGCCAATCTCTAATAATTCCCCCAATTGTCAAAATTAAACAGAAAATTAATAACTTATTACTTAACTTCCTTTGGTATCCCAAAAAATCAAGAATTTCTCTTACCTGGCACACCACAAGCTGGGATATAGGGTTTCCAAATATTGACTTTTATTTAAACTCTGCATTTATTAATATAGTGTTGCTTTGGAATAATAATTCTTATACATCATACTGGAAATCAATACATGAAACCTTACCTCAACAGTAACAGGACACTGCTTGAACCATATACTCAAATACATACAAACAACTTTATATGGATTTTAAAAACATACATTCAAAGTGAATGGTCAAAAGTTGTTCTCACACCTCTTATAAACAAATATTACTATTGTTTAAAAGCTTATGTTTTCTAATCAATTAATTAAGAATGTATTAATGATTGTGTTTCTTATTGCTTACACAAATGAATGTTTGATATCTTTTGACACTCAGAAAATGTTAGAATTTAAGAAGGGTGACCTATTATATTGCAATCAATTTCTCTCAGCTAATAAAACAAGTTCTGCAGACAGACTATTTGATTAGCAGAAATAGTATGCAAAATTGCAACTGGTTGGACACCCAAACTTGCAAGGATTATATACATACTAAGCTTGTACCCTCATTAGAGGCATACAATAAGAGTAACTTAACTCATTCCCTCCAGTACAGCTCTTTTGATTGTGCACCTTTAACTCCTAGTGGGCGTGGCTTGAGTCTTTAAAAAATAAAGTTATCACCTTACAATTCTAACAGATACTCATTGACATAGGTCAAATATCAATACAATTGTGTTTGCCATCATGTATGCTTCAAGATAAAATATTCTGATACCTCGTATAGGGCATGGTTTTGGAATTATTAATGCAAATATGAACAAGCAATATTTGACGCCTAGAGGAGCAGTAGGCGGTAACTGCAGATGCACCTGGAGGCGTCACTCGGCTACATCTTGGATTTTATCTCAACAATTACTAATAACTCACTCAAGAATACTTCATAACAGTGGATATAAAAAGTTTATACACCCCTGTTAAAATGCTAGGTTTTCGTGATATAAAAAAATGAGACCACAATAAATCATTTCAAAATATTTCCCACCTTTAATGTGACCTATATCCCGAGCAATTCAATTGAAAAACAAACAAATCTGTTAGGGGAAAATAAAAAATAAAAAGCGTACAATAAGCTGGTTGCATAAGTGTGCACACCCTTAAGCTAATACTTTCTTGAAGCACCTTTTGATTTAACTACAGCATTCAGTCTTCTTGATTACACACCTGCCATCAATTAAAGAGAGTTTCTGATTAACCCCAAATAAGGTTCAGCTCTCCTAGTACGATTTTCCTGACATTTACTCAGTTGCCTGCTACAGCAACGGCCATGGTTCACAGACAGCTAACAAAGCATCAAAGGGATCTCATTGTTGAAAGGCATCAGTCAGGAGAAGGATACAAAAATATTTCCACAGCATTGGATATACCATGGAACACAGTGAAGAGAGTCATCAAAAAGTGGAGAAAATATGGGACAACAGTGAAGTTTCAAAGAAAGTACAGTTTTGTACACTTACTATAAATGTAGATGTTCGAGTGTATTCACCGTTACAGTCATCACACTTGGGTTATCTGCTGCAGGTAGCCCTCAGTCGGCCCGAACACCAGAGACTTATTTCTGCTTCGGATGCTGTCTCTTCTTCCTTGACATCCGGTCATCAGGGGTATAAAAACAGGCAGCCGATGCCATTACATCAGTTTTTCTTGCCCGAAATGTCAGGAGCCCCCGAATAGGGAGCTAAGATATGGTGGGGAAAACACCACCAGTAAAACATAAATGCCAATACCAGTAGGAATAGCCATAGAGAGGAGAGAGAGAGAGAGAGAAAACCAGGGGGCTGGAGGGAAGGAAAAGTACAGTTTTGTACCTACCATAAATGTAGACGTTCGAGTGTATACCCTGCAGTCATCACACTTGGGTTATCCTGTCGTCAGGCGGTCCCGCAGTCAGCTGGAATTCCAAAGTCTTGGTCCAGCGTCGGTTGCTCTCTCTTCTTCCCTGACGTCAGTGCACCAGGGGTATATATAATGCAACCAACGCCATTTTCTTCAGTTTTTCTTGCCCCAGATGTCAGGCACCCCCAAAAAGGTGGTCAGTAATTAGTACCAAATTGAGTAAACTTGTACAAACACAAAATCCCTTCAGCTATAAGCAAATACATCAGGAAGGTATTGAAGAGATTTAGCCAGTAGGTCAGAGGGGATGGAGGGAGGGTAACCTGGACTGCAGCAGGGTGTACACTCGAACATCTACATTTATGGTAGGTACAAAACTGTACTATGTTCATCGTGTTACCCTGCTGCAGTCATCACACTTTGGTTGTATCCCAAATCTAAGGATGGGTGGAGGTATCATAGAGGGTTAGAGGAGGCTAGGAGGCCCTGCAGAACTGCAGTGGCGAAGCCCGGCCTGGTCTTAGAATAAAGTGGTAAGTGATAGTGTTTGGTAAAGGTGTGTACTGAACTCCAAGTTGCAGCTTCTAAAATCTCCTTGGTTGGAACCCCCCTGAGAAAGGCTGTAGAAGTAGCTGTTGCCCTGGTAGAGTGGGGCCTAATGGTAGCAGGAACTTGTTTTCCATGATGAGTATAGCAAAAATGTATGCAATGACCTATCCATTTGTAAATGGTTTGCTTTGATATAGCCTTCCCTTGAGAAGCTGTAGCATAGGATACAAAGAGCTGGTCAGATTTTCTGAAAGCCTTAGTTTTGTCCAAGTAGTAACGAAGTTGCCTGTGAATATCCAAGGAATGCAGGAGTCTCTCACCTTTGTTCTGTGGATTTGGGAAGAAGGTGGGCAAGTGGATGGTTTGATTTAAAGCCACACTGGAAACCACCTTAGGCATAAAGGAAGGATTAGTTTGTAGAGAAACTCTGTCTTGATGAAAAATGAGGAAAGGTTCCACTGCCATCAGTGCCTGTAGCTCTGAGACTCTTCTAGCTGAAGTTATTGCTAGCAGCAGTGCAGTCTTCCATGATAGGAACTGAAGATCTGCAGAGAAAGCTGGTTCAAAGGGAGGTAATGTTAGCTTTTCCAGAACAAAACTGAGGTCCCATGTTGGTGTAGGTGCTCTTCTGGGTGGTCTAATGTTTTTTGCCCCTCTGAGGAACTGCCTTAGAAGTGGATGCGAAAATAAGGGTGGATCCGTGTTGTAGTAGGCCGAAATAGCTGAAGCATGGATTTTAATGGAGGAGAAAGAAAGTCCTTTGTGCAACATCTCAGTTAAATACTGTAGAAAGTGAGGCATGTGAGGCTGAATTGTGTCTTGGTCTTTAGATTGGTTCCAGGCACAAAATCTTTTCCATTTGTCCGAATAAGCCTTTCTGGTGCTTGGCCTCCTAGCTTCCAGAATAACATCCATAACTGCTTGGGAAAGAGGGGCTGGCTGGATGCTTAGTTGAGTTGCCATACAGCCAGATTTAAGGTTTTGAGCTGGCTGTGAAGAATCTGATTGTTCTGTTGTGTGAGTAAATGGGGAATTTGTGGTAATATCCATGGTGGGCCGTGGGCCATATTCCTCAATAGCGGGTACCATTGCTGGCGTGGCCAGTCTGGGGCTATGAGAATCAGTCGTGGTCTCTCCTTTTTGACTTTCAGAAGTACCTTTGTGAGGAGAGGCAATGGAGGGAAGGCATATACTGTCAGATTTTTCCAACTGAAAGAGAGTGCGTCCACTTTCCATGCTTGATGATGATGAGTCCTTGTACAAAATTTTGTTAGTTGATAGTTTTGAGGGCTGGCAAACTGGTCTATATCTGGAAGGTCCCATTTTTGAGTTATCATTGTAAATACTTGTGGATCTAGTTTCCACTCGTGGGGATCCATGATGTTTCTGCTGAGGTCGTCTGCCAATATATTTTTCTGTCCTGGTAGGAATTGAGCTTGTAACTGAACTTGGTAAGCCAGAGCTGTGTTCCATAAGGTCACAGTTTGCCTGCACAGAGGGTAGGAGAGTGAGTATCCCCTTGTTTGTTTATGTACCACATTACTGTGGTGTTGTCAGTCTTTATTGTCAGTTGTCCTGGATGTAATAGATCCTTGAAGGCCGTCAGAGCTTTCTGTACAGCTAGCATCTCTTTTTGATTGATGTGCAGATTCCTTTGATCTGCAGTCCAAACGCCTTGAACGCACTGTCCTGCCATGTGAGCCTCCCAGGCGTAATCTGATGCATCTATTGTGATAATATGCCTGGCTGGGGCCCCCCAGGCGTAATCTGATGCATCTATTGTGATAATATGCCTGGCTGGGGGCAAGGTGAAAGGCTGACCCTTGTTGAGGTGACATGCCTGTGACCACCATAGAAACTCCTGTTGTAGGCAGGGAATGAGAGATATCATTGTGTCCAAGCTGTGGCTGTGTTGAGACCATACGCTTTTTAGGTACCACTGTAATTTCCTCATATGCAGTTTTGCAAATGGTATTAGTTGTATGCAAGATGCCATGAAGGCCAAGGCCTGCAGAATTTTTCTTGCAGTTAATTGGGCCTTTGTTGCCATTGCTTTGAAATATTAAGTCAGTTGTAGTTGTTTGTCTGGCGTCAGATAAGCCTTCTGGGCCGTTGTATTCAAGCTGGCACCCAGGAATGTCTTATTTTGTGAGGGTACTAGTTTTGACTTCTTTTTGTTTACTGTGTACCCCATGCAATTTAGTAGATGTTTCACAAAAGCCAGATGATGTAATAGAATGTCCTTGCTTTCTGCTTGGATGAGGCAGTCATCCAGGTATGGGTATATTTGAATCCCTGCAGTATGCAATTACTGGTGCCAGGCATTTTGTGAAGACTCTGGGTGCAGTAGATAAGCCAAAGGGCAGTGCAGAGAATTGGTAATGGGTTGAACCTGCAATGAAATGGAGGTATCTTCTGCAACTTTGTCTGATAGGGACATGCAGGTATGCCTCCTTGAGGTCCAACGTTACTAGCCATGCTTCCTTGCCCAACATGGGAAGAAGCTGCTGTTGAGTTAGCATCCTGAATTTGGGTACTTGTAAGTAAGTGTTTAGAATTGAAAGGTCCAGAATTGGTCTCCAGGCATTGTCCTTTCTGGGCACTAGAAAGAGTCTTGAGTAAAATCCTTGACCTTGCTCGAGTAGGTACCAGTTGAATGGCTCTCATGTCCATGAGAGCTGTAATTTGTTTTTGTGCCTCTGCCCATTGATTTTGTGGCAGGTTTGGCATTCCTCTTTTCATTGGCAAGGTGTGAAAGTGGAATCTGTATCCTCGTGAAATTATGTCTAGGACCCATTTGTCCTTTGTGACAATGTGCCAGTTGTCTGAAAAAAGTGCGAGTTTTCCTCCCAAGGGGGCTGCCAAGAGAGTGTTGCTTGGCCAGATGAGGTGCAAGTCACTGAGTTTGCCTTCTGGTAGATTGAGACCTGTCTTCTCCTCCCTTCTGTGTTGTAGTGCCTCATTGTCGAGGTTTGTACTGGGCTCATGGTTGTCCTCTGCCCGTTGGGCGTCTGTATTTACCCCTATGTGGTCTGTCGGTAGCTGGAAAGGACCAATTTTTTGTTGGCCAGTTTCTGCTGAAGCGAGGGGGCTGTACCTGTAAGAAATCTTTGACTGTCTGCATAGATTTTGCCTTATCCTCCATTTTCTTTAAGACTTCTTCTGCTTTAACTCCAAAAAGAACATCCTGCTGTAAGGGAGCATCTAGAAGTTTTGCTTTAACATGATCCGGCAGAGTTTGTTTCTTTAACCAAGCATGCCTACGTATAACAGACCCAGTGACAGCTACTCTGCAGGAGGCCTCCAAAGAATCAAACCCACATTGTAAGGTATGTTTGCCCACCTGTTCAGTGGCATGCAACAGATCCTACCATTTCTTTCAATTCAGATTGTTGAGGGAGAGTGGTCATTTTTTGCTTTAACTGAGAGATTAGAAATTGCTGATACTTAAGCATGTGAAATTGGCAATTTAGTGCCCTCATAGCTAAAGTGGCTGAGGTGTAAACCTTTTTCCCCCACCTGTCTAGTGCTCTGGAATCCCTCTCAGAAGGTACAGGATTTTTAGCCATAGAAGCCTTAGCCCCCTTGGGACCCTGGGAGATGGTCTCTGGGTCAGCAACAGGGCTTTTGTAAAGAAATTTGTGGGAATCAGGCACTCTATAGGCACTCTATAATATCTGTCAGGCTTAGCCGGAGCTGGAGGTAGAGAATCAGGGATAAAACTGGATTCTAAGTAAACATCATCCACAATGTCTAAAACTGGTGGGATGGCAAGTGGTCTGTGTTGGGGGAGTAAAAGAAACTCTCTGAGCCTTTTCTTCGAGTCAGAGTAGTCCTGACCCTCCCAGTGAAAATGTTCCCTCATAGTGTGTAAAGTTTCCCCAAAGGAGTAGTCTCTTCAGGAGGAGAAGCTGAGGGAATGGAATCCTCAGCATCAGAATCTTCATAAGGTGAGAAGGAGTAATCTTGGTCCTCAGAGGAGTCTGAAGAAATGGACACCTGTTCATAGGATGCATAACCTTCCTCTTGTCTAGGCCTTTTGTCAGGAGGGGGCTGGGAACCCCTGATTAAAGTGATCAAATCTTCAGCCATTTTGAGCATCTGTTTCTTAGGCATAGGGCCTTGAACAGGGGACTGAAGTGCAGTCTTTTTAGATTTAATAGGAGTCTTCGTCTTAGAAAACGATTTAATGGTGAGCGTCGGTCTGAAAACGCCTTCAGAAACCGCTGGGGTTTCCGACATCCTTTTCAGCAATGTCGTCGGTAGGACCTGAACTAAAAGGCTGCATCGGCCTGGTGCATTCCGTCAAAAAATCTGAAGCGGTCTCGGGTTCCAGATCTGCGGTAGTCAGGGGCTGCGTCGGAGCCTCACTGAGGACCGGAGACCGGACCAGCCAAGGCCTCGGAATCTGGCTTTGGCCTGGGCTGTCTGTTCTTATCCTTGCGTTTTTTGTGCACGCCGGTAGTCGCTTGCTCCGATGGCAATGTGTAGTTAAATTTCCTACCGAAGTAGTGTCGTGCGAAATCAAAGCGTGTTTTAATAGTACGCTTTTTAAACCTAGCACAAAAACGACAACTAGTGATGTTGTGATCTGGGCCTAGGCAAGTTATGCAATAAGAATGAAAATCCTTATGAGGTATTTGCTTCCCACAAGAAATACAATTGTTAACTTTTTCTGACATCGGTCTGAGACGAGAAAAAGTTTCCCTAACGGGGTACTTAGCTTTATAGAAGACTTCGGTCTGAAATTCGAATTCGAAAATCTCAGTAGTCAGCCGACTGGCACTTGCGAACTGCTTCTGCTTCGGGCACCGTGCGGCAAGAAAGACTGGAGAAAATGGCGTCGGTTGCATTATATATACCCCTGGCGCACTGACGTCAGGGAAGAAGTTACAGCAACCGACGCCGGACCAAGACTTTGAAATTCCAGCGAACTGCGGGACCGCCTGACGACAGGATAACCCAAGTGTGATGACTGCAGCAGGGTAACACGATGAACATCCAGGACTGCAACAGTGAATACACTCGAACATCTACATTTATGGTAAGTGTACACAACTGTACTATGTTCTTCGTGTTTCACTGTTGCAGTCATCATACCTGGGTTGATTCCCAAAGCTGAGGAAGGGTGGAGGCAGTCAAGAAGAGTTAGAGCTGGCTAGTAGGCCTTGCAAGATTGCTGTAGCAAAACCTGCCTTGGATTTGGAAAAGATAGGCAGGTGGTACTGCTTGGAGACGGTGTGTACAGAACTCCAAGAAACAGCTTCCAGGATGTCCCTGGTAGGGGCTCCCCTGAGAAATGCTGTAGAGATAGATGTAACCCTAGTGGAATGCGTTCTGAACCCCGGAGAGGTTGGTTTTCCATGGTGCTTGTAGCAGAAATGGATGCAGTGTGCTATCCATTTCAAAATGGTTGAAATTGCCTTGCCCTCTGCCCCTGTTGCAAAGCTGACTAGCAACTGGTCAGATTTTCTGAAAGGCTTAGTCCTATCAAGGTAGAATCTGAGCTGTCTGTGCACGTCCAAAGAGTGCAGTATCCTTCCCCCTTTATTTTGAGGATTAGGGAAGAAGGTTGGTAAATGGATGGATTGGTTGAGAGCCACACTGGACACCACTTTTAGGCATAAAGGAATGGTTAGTCCTGAAGGAAACTCTGTCAGCATGGAAAATAATGAAGGGTTCCACAGCCATCAGTGCTTGCAACTCTCTTCTAGCTGAAGTGATGGCTAGAAGCAAGGCTGTTTTCCAAGAGAGGAATTTTAACTCTGCTGAAGCAGCAGGTTCAAAAGGGGGAGGGTGGCCTAATGGTTAAGGTGTTTGCCTTACAAACACAAGGTGCAGGGTTTGAGTCTCACAAGGGATAATTGGCTAGGCTTAAAATGGCTCGCAAGGGCAGTTAGCCTAGTACTAACCTATGAACCTATGAACCTATGGAAGTGTGAGCTTTTCCAGTACAAAGTTAAGGTCCCAAGCAGGAGTGGGTGCTCTCTTGGTGCCCTTAAGTTGTTTGCTCCTCTCAGGAACTGTTTGATGAGAGAGTGAGAGAACACAGGTGGCCCAGTACTGTAATGAGCCGAGATGGCACAGGCATGGATCTTAATGGAGAAGGATAGGTCTCTGTGGAGTAGTTCTACTAGGTAATCCAGGATTAGAGGTAAGGAGGGCAGTGCTGTGTCCTTTCCTTTAGACTGAATCCTAGAACAATACCTTTCCCACTTTTCAGCATAGGATTTACTTGTACTGGGCCTTCTGGCTTCAAGGATGATGTCCAGCACCTGTTTGCTTAGGGTTGCTGGTGTAGTACTTAAGGAATAAGCCAGGCTGCAAGATTTAGGTTTTGCAATTGTGGATACAAAATCTGTCCCTACTGCTGAGAAAGCAGAGTTGGGGTCTGGTGTAGGTGCCAGGGTGCGCAGGAGTGGGTACCAGTACTGGTGTGGCCAGTTTGGGGCAATCAGAATTATCGTTGGCCTGTCTTGTTCTATCTTGAGTAATACTCGAGAGAAGGGGCAGAGGGGGAAAGGTATAAATTGAGAGGTTTTCCCCACTGAAAAGGATAGGACAACCACTTTCCAGGCCCTGCTGTTAGGGTTCCTGGTTCAGACTTTGCCTAACTGGTGGTTGTAGGGGGAGGCAAAGAGAGTCACCTCTGGGGTCCCCCATTTCTGAATCAGAAGGCTGAAGGTGCTGGGCTCCAATTTCCACTCGTGGGGGCTAGGAGATTTCTGCTTAAGTCATCTGCCAGTGAATTTTGTTTGCCTGGCAGGAATTGAGCTTGTAGATGGACTTGGATGTCCAAGGTCGTGTTCCACAGGGCCATGGCTAGCTTGCAGAGTGGGTAAGAATGGGTTCTCCCCCATGCTTGTTGATGTACCACATGACTGTGGTGTTGTCTGTTTTTATTAGCAGGTGTCCTGGTCAGTGTAGGGATCTGAAAGCTGTCAGAGCGTGCTGCACAGCTAGCATCTCTTTTTGGTTGATGTACAGATGAATTTGACTTGGGCTCCAGTGGCCCTGAATACATTTGCCAGTCATGTGAGCCCCCCCATGCACAGTCTGTGGTCAGGGTCTGGGTGGCATGGGGTTGAGTAAAAGGCAGTCCCTTGTTGTGCTTGCATGCTTCTGCCCACCAGTGGATCTCTGTCCTTAGACAGGGTATGACAGGAATGACTTGTTTCCAGGTCCTGAGAATGTTGGCACCAAAGACATTTTAAGTAGCACTGAAGTTTCCTCATATGCAGTCTTGCATATGGAATTAGCAGTATACAAAAGGCCATGAACCCTAAGGCTTGCAGTATTTTTCTTGCAGATAGCTGGGTTCTGGTGGCCATTTGTTTGAAGAAGTCCGTCAGACAGACCTGTTTTTCTGAAGCGAGGAATGTCATCTGGGAAGCTGTGTCCAAGCTTGCTCCCAGGAATACAATCTTTTGACTGGGTACCAGTTGTGACTTCTTTTCGTTGATGGTGTACCCCAATGAAGTGAGAAGGCTTTTTACAAATGCCAGGTGCTGAAGCAACAATCCTGACTGCCCACCTGAATCAGGCAGTCGTCCAAGTACGGGTAAATTTGGATATTTCTATGCCTGCAGTATCCAATGGCTGGAGCTAGGCATTTTGTGAATAGCCTGGGCGCAGTAGATAAGCCAAAGGGAAGTGCAGAAAACTGACAATGCATAGACCCTGCCCTGAAACTTAGACACTTCCTGCATGACTTCCTTATGGGGATGTGCAGATTGGCTTCTTTTAAGTCTAGGGTGACTAACCAGGCATCCTTGGCTAACATAGGGAGAAGCTGTTGCAGGGTAAGCATCTTGAATTTTGGTACCACCAGGAAGGTGTTGAGAATTGAAAGATCCAGGATTGGGTGCCAAGAGCCCTTTTTCCTGGGTACCAGGAAGAGTCTTGACTAGAATCCTTGACCCCTCTATTCTACTGGAACAGGCTGAATAGCTCTGATATTGAGCAGGAAAAGTACTTGGCTTTGAGCCTCTGCCCACTGGTTTGGAGGAAGTTCTGGAAACCCGTTTGGGGTTGGCAGTGAACGGAAAAAAAATTTGTACCCCTGGGATACAATGTTGAGGACTCATCGGTCCTGAGTGATGGACATCCAGTTTATTGCAAGAAGGGCAAGTTTTCCTCCTAGGGACACAAGCAATTGAGTAGGGCTGGGAAACAGAGTAAAGAAGTCACTGTGAGTTTTTTTTCCATAAGGAGGTGGCTTACCACTCCCTGCTTTAGGGATGGAAGCACTCCATTGCTTAGATCTCTGCATACCTTGAGACTGTAGTCAGGGTAGTCTGTTTCACCTAGGTCTTGTTTGGGAAGGCCTGGAGGGTGGATTCTTTGTCTCTTTGCAGGGGAGGCTGTCTTCCCCTAATCAGTGTAATAAGGTCTTCAGCCATTCTAAGCATTTGTATTTCTGGCATGGGTGACTGAGCATGTACTTTGATCGTCGGTTTTCTAGGCATAGTGCATACTCTTGGCCTAAGAAACTCAGTAGTTTTGGTTAAAAATGAAGTCGTCGGTTTGTTTCGAACATCGGTAGAGTGAAAAACTGCCTCAGAAGCCTGTGCCTGCACAGAGGCTCCAGACCCATCTAAGGTGGAGATATCCGCTGGCTCCATAGTCTAAGAAGCATCTCGTGGCATACCGGACTTCGAATGGGTCTTAGCAGAGGCCTGCAAATCTACTGAAGTGGGCATCAGGGGCTGCAAAGGCACCTCACTGAGTACCGGCGGACTGGCGACTAGCTTAACGGAACAGTCGTTGGCAATTTTGGACCTATGCGGTCTCTGTCTTGATCCTTACGTTTTTTCAGACGATCGGTAGACGGATGGCTTATCAAAGCCATTTCAGAATACGGAGATAGAGAGCAAAAGAACTGAGCGATAAAGAGAGCCCGACAGTGAATAGTTCGAGTGTTAAACAAGGCACAAAACCGACAGCGAGGGACGTCGTGATCTGGGCCTAAATAGGTGACGCAGTAAGAATGAAAATCTCTGAGAGGTATTTGCTTTCCACAGGCAAGACAATTGTTAACTTTTTCTGACATCGGTTAGAGCAAGAAAAAAAGATCCCCAACAGGGTACTTAGCTTTAGAAGACTTCAGGATTATTCAACTCGAAAATGAAAAATTCAGGTAGCGGCCAACCAGCACTTGCGAACTGCTTCTGCTTCGGGCTCCTCCTTGGCAAGAAAGACTGATGTAATGGCGTTGGATGCCTGTTTTTATACCCATGATGACCTGACATCAAGGAAGAAGTGACAGCATCTGATGCAGAAATATTAAGTCTCTGGTATTCGGGCTGACTGAGGGCTACCTGCAGGCAGATAACCCAAGTGCGACGACTGCAACAGTGAAACATGAAGAACATGTGGACGTCCCTCCATCATTGATGAAAAGGCAGGACAAAAAATGGTCAGGAGGGCTGCCAAGAGACGTACATCAACACTGACGGAGCTGCAGGAATTTCTGGAAAGGACTGGTTGTGTACTACATGTGACAACAATTTCCCGTATTCTTCATATGTCTGGGCTATGGGGTAGGGTTGCAAGACGGAATTTTCTTACACAGAAAAACATCCATACCCAGCTAAAATTTTCAAAACAATACATCAAGTCTCCCAAAAGCATGTGGGAAAATGTGTTATGTTCTGATGAGATCAAGGCTGAACTTTTTGGCCACAATCCCAAAAGGTATGTTTGGCGCAAAAACAACACTTTGTATCACCAAAGAACACCATCCCCCCGGTGAAGCATGGTGGTGGCAGTAACATGCTTTGGAGTTGCTTTTCTTCAGCTGGAACTGAGGCTTTAGTCAAGGTGGAGTGAATTATGAACAGTTCCAAATACCAGTCACTTTTGGCCCAAAACCTTCAGGCACCTGCTAGAAAGCTGAAGATGAAGAGGAATTTCACCTTTCAACATGACAATGACCCCAAGCATACATCCAAATCAACAAAAGAATGGCTTCACCAGTAGAAAATTAAAGTTTTGGAATGGCCCTGCCAGAGTCCAGACCTAAATCGAATAGAAAATCTGTGGGGTGACCTAAAGAGGGCTGTGCACAAGACATACCCTTGCAATCTGACAGATTTGGAGAGCTTCTGCAAGGAAGAGCGGGCAAATATTGCCAAGTCAAGATGTGCCATGCTGACAGACTCCTACCCAAGAAGACTGAATGCTGTAATTAAATCAAAAGGTGCTTCAACAAAGTATTAGTTTAAGGGTGTGCACACTTATGCAATCAGCTTATTGTACATTTTTTTATATTTTTCCCCCTAACAAATTTGTTTGTTTTTCAATTGAATTGTACAGGTTATAGGTCATATTAAAGGTGGGAAAAGTTCTGAAATTATTTATTGTGGTTTCATTTGTTATATCACAAAACCTGGCATTTTAACAGGGGTGTGTAAACTTTTTATATCCACTGTACATATCTGTTATTTATAAAATTCTCAGAAATAATTTTAGCAAAAAAAGAAGTTATGTACTCACCATAACATTCCATGTGTGTTGTCCATCTCACCTTCATTCTTAACTGGTTGGGCCAGAACTGATCCTCAGTTCCAACTTGGCCTTATAGAAAAGCTCAAGGTCTTCCACTAGCTCGTGGCTGAAAACCATATCCCATCATGCCCTAGAAAAGTTGCCCAGATCTTGTTTGCTGATATAATGACAGGTACCCAGTGAACTACCTAATACCTTATAGAGCAATGAAGAAGGTCAGAGAACATTAATTACCAATTGTAACTGCTCGGTCCTCCAGGACTCAAAGGCTGGGGGGAAGCAGGGTGGGATGTAAGAATGAAGAAGAGATGGACAACACACATGGAACGTTATGGTGAGTACCTAACTTCTTTATGTGTTGTCCTATCTTGCCTTCATTCTTAACTGGTTGGAGCAGCATCCCTAGCACCAACTTCCTTGGGTGACTCAAGGGAGAATATTCTTCAGAACAGTGGAACCAAAAGAGGATTGGTTCCTGGAGGCCAAATCCACTTTGTAATGAGTGATAAAAGGTACGAGGTCTTGCCCATGTTGCTGCAGTGCAAATGGTGTTAACTGGTAGTCTAGCCTGAAAGGCAGAAGAGGTTGCTATGGCTCTTGTAGAATGACATTTTACTTTATAGGAGAGATCTTTGTTTTGAGATTTGTAGGTAAAGGTAATGCAATCTGACAGCCATTTCGAAAGTATGACTTTAGATGCAGGAACACCTTTCTTAGATTCTGAAAATGATACAAATAATTAGTCAGATTTTCAAGTCCTTTGTCCTATGTAAGTAGAAACATAATTGCCTACGTACATCTAGTTGGTGCAGCACATATTCTGCCTTGTTGCCATAGTTGGAGAAAAAGACTGGTAGTTCTATGGATTGATTCAAATTAGATTCTGAGTACACTTTGGGTAGGAAGGATGGGTTTGTTTGTAGGAATACTCTGTCTTTGTGGAAAAACATGTAGGGGGTTTTATAGGTAATGCCTGCAGCTCTGAAACTCTTCTAGCAGAAGTGATGGCTATCAAAAGAATCGTCTTCCAAGTCAAATACTTCACATCACAGGATGATGCAGGTTCAAACTGGGTAAGAATCAAATGGAATAAGACAAAATTCAGGTCCCATGGTGCTGGAGGGACTTTAATGGGTGGTCTTAATAAAATAGTGCCTTTAAAAAACTCCTTGCAAAGTCTATGGAACATCACATTCGGCCCTGATTCACCTAAATGGAAATTAGATATCGCTGCAAACTTAACTTGAATGGTAGCTGCAACTGCACCTTCATTAGACAGTTTTACCAAGAATTCAAGAATGGAAGCTACTGGGGCAGAGAAGGGGTCAATGTGATTATTCAAAGCCTAAGAAGAAAATCTTTTCCATTTGCTCATATATAACTTTCCTGCTGAAGCCTTGTGAGATGAGATCAGGATATGTTTCACAGATGGAGAAAGGTTAGGGAGCCTGGATATGTTTGGAATCGGAGCAGCCAAGCTGTCAATTTGAGGATTTGAAGGGAGGGATGGAGCATTCCTGATGCATGAGTCAGAAAGTCTGGAACTGGGTCCAGAATCCCCGGCTCCTCTTGGAGATGAGGCCAAAGGAAGGGGAGCCAGATTTGGCAAGGCCAAAGGTAGGGGAGCTAGATTTGACGAGACCAAAGGAAGGGGAGCTAGATTTGATGAGGCCAAAGGAAGGGGAGCCAGATTTGATGAAGCCAGTATAGGGTGATGAGCATCAAATTCCTTCCCAAGGAACTGGCTTTCTTAAGAACTTGGGGTATCAATGGAAAGGGAGGAAAGGGGTAGAGGAGACCCGAGGGCCAATTGTGTACAAGTGTATCCCTTAGTGACTCCCCCAGAGGGGGGATAAGGGCAAGATAGTTGCTGCATTTGGCTTTCATGGACATGGCAAGGAGACTGCAGCAGGGCTGGTCCCATTTGCGGAAAATCATCTCCGCTACTTCTCGTTTTAGGGACCACTCGTGAGGTATCAGAATCGCTCTGCTGAGTTTGTCTGCTATCACGCTGGATCTCCAAAGCGCTGGGAGGAGGTTGCCCACTCCCATAGGGGGTAAGACCTGGTTCCTCCTTGTTTGTTTATGTACCACACAACTGACATGTTAATGGTCTGAACTGCAATAGTGTCTAGTGGAAGAGTGCTGGAATGCTTGCAAAGCTAGAAGCACCGCTCTCATCTCTAGGACAATGATGTGCAAATGGGGCTCATGATCCTGCCAAGTGCCTTGGACTGTCCTTCCCAGATAATGCCCCCCCCAATCTGGGAAGCGTCTGTGGTCACTGTGGCTAAAGGCTGTGGAAGAAAAAAGGGTCAAACTAATGTCACATGAGTGGAGTGAAGCCATCAACGAAGGCCTCTCTTGCAAGATTATGTTATCATAATTTGGTGGGACATGGGTAGCTCCCTGCATGGACCACTGAGCGAACAGTAGCCACTGCAGAATTCTCATATGCTGCCATGGTCCCCAAGATTTTCAGGACTGTTCTTGCTTGTACTTTTCTCTTGGAAAGTAGGTTTTTCACTTGATGTCATAGGACTTGAAATCTTTTGGGGGGAAGTTTCGCCATCATTTTTGTTTTATCTAGATCTGCTCCTATAAAAACGATATGTTAGATGGCAACAAGGAAGATTTTTCGTAATTCATTGCGATTTCTAGGTGAGAGCAGAGCTGCAAGGTGGTGTCTCTCACTTTGATTAGTAGATGCTTGGTGCTGTCAGCTAGAAGCCAGTTCTCTAGGTCAGAAACACTCGGAATCCTAGGTGTCTCAACTGAGCCACGATTACTGCCATACACTTGGGTGAACACTCTGGGGGCTGTAGTGAGACCAAAGGGCAGAGCTCGAAACTGGTAGTGACTGGCACCCAGCTGAAAATGCAAATGACTCCTGGATTGTCCATTTTTATATGGTTGTAGGCATCCTGGAGGTCTATAGAGCACATCCAATCGTCTTGTCCCAGAAAAGGGAGTACTGACTGCAGTGTTACCATCCAGAACTTTGACTTTCTCACGGACATATTTAACTTGCTGAGATCCAGGATCTTTGGAATTAAAAAGAATCTTGAGCAAGTTCTGGATCCTATTTGGTCTGCAAAGACTGTCTGGATGGCTCATTTTTCTAGCAACTTTTGCATTTCTAGAGTTGCCTGTTCCCTTTGACTGGGTGGAATGTCCGGGATGTTTTCTAATGTTTGGGACGGGGAAAGAAAAGGGTATGGAGTAACCTCTGGATACGATGCTTTGTACCCACTTGTCTTTTGTTATTTTTAGCCAGGCTTCTGGGTACAAAGATAAGCTACCCCCAAACTGCCTCCAGAGATGGACAGTTGGGCCTCCTTTCAGGAGTGCTGAAAAGGCTTACCAAGGAAAGATTCTCTGTTGCCCTGATTTTGCAGACCCCATCTGCCGTGTGGCGGGCGTCGTCCATTACTGCTTCCCCCTATGCCCCTGGGGGAAGAATCACCATGAGTGTCCTGGAAAGCTCTCTGGGATTTTTGGAATCACATTTTTCCTCCCTTTTGGATAAGGTCTAGAAGGCAGGGAAAAACAGACTCCTACAGCAGAGAGTTTTTCCTTCTTGTTCACACCTGGTTAGTGTGTCTTTGACTTTAGGCCCAAACAGGGATGAGCCGTCAAAAGGGACGTTAACAAAAGAAGATTCAAAGGGCTCCGCAAAATCACACAAGCACATCCAGGAATGTCTCCTTAGGGAGAGTCCTGAACTCAGTGCCCTACTCACTCTATCCGCTGCATAAGAAATTAAACTCATGGAGGGGTTGACAACTGAATTTACGGTGGAGAGCTGGGAGGAATCCTTCTCTGAAACCCCTTCAGCTACGGAACCTTGGAGAGCATCTCCTAGCTCCTTCAGGGGTCTGAATGGAAAGATGAAAAGTCAGCAAGCAAAGCAGAGTAGTAGTTCTGGAAATGAATTCATCCCCAAGTCTTGGTGAGTACCTTCATGAGGTGGACCCTGTTTTCACAAAATTTCAGCAAGGCGACATTGATATGTAGACTGTATTTATATAGCACACACCATGGACAGAAGTAGGTCAAAAAACTAAAAAAGATAGCTGGATGCACAAGACCCAGGATAAAAAAAAAGTGCCCAATCCTGGTAGGCGCACTGGTGCCAGGACTAGAAAAGATGACAGTGTAGAATCCTCAAAATATGGAAACATTCCTACAATGGGGCCAGGCCCAGGGGGAAGATGGCTCCCCTGTTGTATAAGGAAATAACAGTCCACAAAAACTGATAGGCCAAAGAAGAGCCATGAAGATGATAAAGTGGACTATTGAGGATAAGAAATAAATTATGTAGTTACTATTATGCAAAAAGCCCAGAATTTCCAGACAAAAGATATACAAAACAATTAAGATAGAAATTAGAGGAAAGAAAAATACTTCTGCAAGAAAAACTGTTAGAAGCTTCAAATGAAAATGTGTTCATTAATACAACAGATTTGTGAGAAACAGTATATAGATCAAGAAATATTGATCTGCTTGGAAAAAGAAGCATCTGAGGAAGTGCGAAAATATAAACAACAAAACCAAGAGATATTTGAAAAATATGGACCTGGGAAAGAAAGAGAGATTTGATATGGTACAATATTTATGCAAAGGAGAAAGCCAAATTAATCAATGTAAAGAAGGCAACTCCAAAGATATTCAAAGAGAAATACAGGCAAAGACATCCGGATATGGAAAATTTCACAATAAAAAAAAATATCACAAAGAAGGAATGTAGAAAAGATCAGTAAAGTAGAAGTTAAAAAAATAGAAGTTGAAGTTGTGGAGTGCCTGCGAAGTGAAGGATTTGATGTAGGAGGTCTAACACAGGTTACATCACAGCAGGATGGAGCAAGCCCCCAAAGCAGGGAGAAACAGGATGATCAGGAAACATCTGAAGAAGAAATATGGACATGGGAAAGAAAAAGAGTTTAATATGGTGTAATATTTATGCAAAGGAGAAAGCAAAACTAATCAATACAAAAAGAGCAGCACCAAAGATATTTGAAGAGAAATATGCACAAAGGAATCTGGACATGGAAAACTTTACAATACAAAAAATAAGAAGACAAAGAGGAAAAGTAGAAAAGGAGATTAGTAATGGAGAAGTTAAAGAAATAGAAACTGAGGTTATGGAGTACCTGCAAAGTGAAGGATTTAGTGTAGAAAATGTAATTCAGAAAGCACCACAACAGGATAGAACAATGGATATCCAAATTAATGGGAAACCAGTGGAACAGGAAGCAATTGGTCAGGTGCCATATGAAGATAATTTGGAGCCTTCCACAAGAAACCAGTATAAACGTTCACTTGAAACTAGACAAGGGAAGGAACAGGAAACTGTGATGCAGTCAATGCTGAGGAGTGATAGACCAGTGAGTTCCCATATGATAGAGCAACGGATAACACAGGATGAAAATGATGAGACTGTATCATAGGAAGATACTATAGAACCTTCTATAGAATGCCCGCAGGAATTGGAAAACAAGGGATGTGCCCTCAGTTTGGAAGAAAATGAGCTAAGAAAAGAACTGCTTGATTTAACACACATGGATAGATACAAAGATCAATGAAAGAAATAGACTGCAGAAGGTTAATAAAACCCAAAAAGTCATAAGTCTGATAAAACAAATGAACACAGTAATTAGGACTGCTCATAGAGATCCATGCGATATAACAGAAGTAAACAGGATATATTTCTTTGCAGCTACATTAATAACTGATAAAGTAATACCACATGAACACAGGGTAGTGAGGGAAAGCAAGGGGAGAAATCGAATACCATCATGGAAATATCAAATAGAGAAAATTATAAAGCAATTAATACAAGAAGTGTCACTGTTAGAAGACTACAGAAGAGGGAACAGATCAACAAAAATACTAAAAAAGATAGATGTGATAAAAGCAATGCGCAATATTGGAACAGACCAGGATCTATCATGCATTATCGCAAATAAACTAAAAATTTCAGCACAGGCGGAAAAACTTAGAAGATATGAAGATAAATATAAAGGAAAAGTGTAAAATAAGCAATTTATTGAGGGCCCAGAAAGGTTTTATAGAGAACTGAGAAATAAGATAAAAAGAACTGAAAGACTGCCAAAAAAGAAGAAGATACATTTTGGAGAAGTATCTATGAAGATCCTGTGGAAGATAAAGATGCTAAGTGGATAGAGGAAGTAAAAGAATAAGAAGTTTAAAGGTACAGGATTATGAAATGGGATGAAGTAACAGCTACAGAGATTGAAACAAAGTTAAAAAAGCCTCTGATTGGAAAACCCCAGGCCCAGGTGCAGTACATAACTTCTGGTTAAAAGTATTAATATCTTTGCACGAAGATATAGCCATGAGTAAGAACTATTTATACGCGCACGCAGAACAAACACCAACCTGGCTAACAGGAAAAACAATGCTCCTACTCGAGAGTGAACCTGCAAGCTACCCTAAAAATTGTAGACCAATAATGTGCCTTCTGACAATGTATAAACTATACATGGGAATTGATGCAGACAGAGTTTGTAGTAATTTAGAAGAAAACTCAACTATGGCAGTAGAAAAAAATGGCTATAAAAGAAAGTCATATGGAACAAAGGATCATTTGTTGTTAAATAAAGTTGTAATGCAGAACTGTAGAAAAGGGGAAGAATCTAAGTATGGCATGGATTGACTACAAAAAAGCATTTGATAATATCCCTCATTCATGGATAAAAGAGTGCTTAAAAATATATGATACACCCCACACTGATCGGTTACATTACAGTGACCATGAAACAGTGGCAGACAACTTTGCAACAAAGCCATGATAAAGGACAAATTGTTATCCCTGGGATAAAAATTCAAAGGGGGATATTCCAGGGTGACTCTCTGTCACCGTTACTATTCTGCCTTACCCTTAATCCATTAAGCTGTTTACTCAACAGCTTAGGCCATGGCCATAATCTGGCTCCTAGAAAACAACAAAGTGTAAAGACTTCTCACCTTCTCTTTGTTGAGGATTTAAAACTGTATAGCTCATCAGATGAGGAACTGAAAGCACAACTGCAAGTTGTCAAAACTTTTTCAGATGATATAGGAATGTCATTTGGTCTTGACAAATGTGCAAAAGAACCTTTAAAGCAGGAAAACTGCAACACCAGGAAAACATCAGTTTGGGACAAGAATGTGATATAAAAGAACTTGAGCAAGGAGGAGTGCATAAATATTTGGGAACTGATGAAGGATCAACAATAAAACATGAACAAATCTGAATAAATCTTGGTAAGGAATACTTCAGAAGACTTAAGTTAATCTGGAAAACAGCACTAACATCTAGGAACAAAAGCCAGGCTATAAAGCAATTTGCTCTTCCTGTCCTAACTTACAGTGACTGACTGGCCCCAAAACGTGTTGGATAGATTAGATAGGAAAACAAGAAGGATGCTTCATGCTCACCAAATGATTTATAAAAATCAGTGCATACCAAGATTATATATTCCGCTTTCCGAAGGAGGGATGGGCCTCCTTGAAATTGATTATATGTACAGATCTGCAATCATGGGACTCCCCACATATCTGCTGACCTCACAAGACCTAAATGTAGTGAAAGTTTTGAAACATGAGGAGAATAAATCTAAGATAACTTCTCTGCTTAATCTAGTAGAAGCTTATCGACTTCAAGCAGGAATGGAACTCAAACCAGAAGTAGATAAAAATCAGGCAGCAACTGAATGTGCCAAAAAACAAAAGAAAGGATATAAGGTGAAGGATCAAATGAGAAGCCAAGAAATGTGGAAAAAGCATAAATATAGTTGCAAGTATAGAAAACTTCTCGAAGAACCTCATGTTGATCAGGGACAAACACAGGAATGGTTAAGAAGAGGTGAATTCAAACCAAGAGATGGAAAAGGTTAATACTGGCAGCCCGAGATAGTGGGCTGTGAACACATTGGTTTATAAAGTACATTGAACATGTGGGAGAAACAGACAAATGTAGGTTTTGTAAAACCGAATTGGAAACAGTTGCACACCTTGGTGCCGGTTGGGACACACTAATGGCAGAAGGACTGTATACTGAAAGGCACCAAGGGGGTTGGCTCCGAGGCAGATGTAGGAGCTGAGCTCACCCGCACCGAAGCCTCGAAAGGCAAGTTTGGATCAGAGAACTGTCCAATCCAACTCCCCTCCCCAGACCTGGAGCGAGAGTGTCAGCTCCTAGACTCCTCGAGTTCGAATGGAATCGAGGATGTCGGAGCAGTAGTCGGACCTGAAGATCTTGAGATAGGTCTCTGCTCCGACGGTTCCACTACGATCAGTTCAAGGCATTCTGGCTCCGAAGTCCAAGTTCGGAACAGAGGATGAATCAATAGTGAAAGGGTAGGCTTGGTCAGTTCAGAATCCCTCTGGGTTGGATCTGACAACAGTTTGGTGAGCACTGGTGTCCTTAATAGCCTCCGCACCACACAATCCACATCATCATCACAGAGGCTCCTGGAGGATTGAGAGGGGAACTACAAGATCTCGTAGACTGCAGTAAAGGAGATCTCAAAGTGGGAAAACCGGTTCCAGGGACTGGCTCCGCAAATTAATCTCCATCGGCACCAAAACAGAAGGAGACAAGGTAGTAGGTTTCTCAGACCCGACAGCCTTCGGGTTCAGAGATGAAACTTTAGACAACTTTTTAAATGGCTCTGATTGAGCGATTGAAGAAGAGGACCTTTTCCCCAACTTTTCAGATTTTGAAGAAGGGGATTTGGCCAATTTTTAAGTACCCTGACCTTCCTCAATTGCTTCAGCAAAGGGGGTCTTCAACAAACCTCTCAATATGAGTTTATTCTTTCTTTCTTTCAAGCAGAACTCAATAGCTAAAGGAATGACAGATGGCACAGGACTCCTGCAAGTGAACTGCTCCGAGATAGTACACACAAACAGTGTGACCGTCAGCCAGTGACATTTTTCTGACTAGATTTCATACATTTCTTGAACCCAGAGGGTTTAGTTTCCTTAGGATCCTTAGACATTATAACTGTAAATAGCTACAGCAGATGCTAATAACTACACGAAAAATATATATTTACACTAGTAATACTTTAAGAACAACAACAAGAACAGTACCAAACAGCCCTCGGTGGGGGGGCTTTGATTAAAACAGGCAAAGGCAGTTCTCTAAATTAAACAAAGCTGCCTAAAGTTAAGGAGGAAGAGGAAAAGTACAAAAGGGAAAAAAAGCCCTCTAAATTAAATGGGCAAAAGTAGCCCTCTAATTTAAAGCTTGCAGTAATTTAAAAGGAAGCAAGGGGAAAAACTTCAAGGTCACAACAGCTCTTTAACTCAAATGAGCCTGCCTATATAGTTAAATAGTTAAAAAGGAAGGAAGCCCTCTAACTAAAAATGGGCTTAAGAAAAATACATTTTAAATTGGGATGTGAAGAGAAAAGGCCTAGAGAAGAAAAATGACGGCCAACAGCAAAAACAATAGAAGCGAACACACTAAATCGATTTAATAAACACTAACTAGAATATAACTATAGTAATAAACTAACAGTTATTCAAAATACGAAAAAGAAAATTCCACTTAGCCAGAGCCAGTATGGAAGCACCCAATCTTGTTTAGCTGCAAATGAGATCTGGGGAGCCTTCCTAGGGCAGGATGGGATAGGGTTTTCAGCCACGAGCTAGTGGAAGCGTTCGAGCTTTTGTATAAGGTGAAAGTCAGAACTGAGGATCGGTTCTGAACCTAACCAGTTAAGAATAAAGGTGAGATAGGACAACATCACATCAGATGTTTCTTTTTGGAATTATTCAAGTGAAGTTAATAAACAAGTATTCTCAGAAAAAGATAAAAAAAAACTTTGTTTACAATCGGTGAAGGAATCCACATCTTCCCTGTTCTGGCGTGTATACACATGGAAATTTTTACATAGATTTTTTTTACTCCACATAGATTAGCAATAATGTACAGGAAAGATGAAATGAAATGCTGGTGATGTGGACACCCTGGTGCTGACTGGATACATATGGTTTCTAACTGCAAAATAATTTCCCCATTTTGGTTAGACTTTAATATCTTTGTAAAGCTTTATGGAATGATAACTGCATAATTTCTGACTCCCTTATCCTTTTCAATGTCCCTGTTGCTTAAGTCATTCCTACAAAACAAACATTTTTACTACGATCCAACTTCTCTATAGCAAGGAAAACTGTTACTAAAAATTGGAAATCCCAGTCTACTCCTGTCTTTAAAGTTACGTTTATTCATCTTGTGAAACAGATTTGTAAGAATGAGATTGCTACTATAAAAGCAAGGACTAAGAACACAACCCATCATTTAACTGCTTGGACAAAATTGTCTAATCTGTTAGAGAAATATTAAGTGTTCTCCTATGTATATTGCTTTTAGTTGTTATGGACATTGTATGCAGTTTACTTGTTTTTTCTTGCTACTATACTGTTAAGTTATTGTGTTATAAAATGAATAAAAACATTATGGGAAAAAAAAGTGATGTACAAAACTTGCAATTTAGTCACCTGACTAACTCTGTGAAACGTTGTACTTTAGAAGCTCTGCTGATGACGATAAAAAGGAAACCTACTTTACACCCATTAATGGGACATGTGCATTAATATCATTTAGACATTACTCAGATGATAAAAACACTGTAAGCAAATGAGACCACTGGAACCAGTACTTTAATAACTAAAAACCAAATGAACGTACAGTGTGTAAAAGGCAGATATTCAGAATCCACTGATGATTTTGTCCAAATCTTGTAAAATGCGCCACCTCCACCATAAAAACAACTATCAGCCAACAGTGAAAACAGCGTCTATAACCACTTTATCTGTCCAATTCCTGCCTACAGAAAAATAAAAATTAGGGTAAATCAATGTGCTTATGGACTTCCTCAGAACTGTTTGGGATTCAAATTGGTTTAAATAGCCTCCACTGAAAACCCAATTAAGTTTCTTAAAGGCACAGAAAATACGTAAATTCCTATAACACAACAGTTAATTTGGCACATAAAGACAGCAAACCTTAACACATAAGTTTAGAAAAGTTAAAAACCAAAACACAAAAACGTTATTTTTGACACATTAAAAATGCGAATAGTATGAACACTGTGGTTTAGAAATAGTTTTAAAAAATGTTTTGTAAAAACCAAAATATTGCTAGGTAGCCATAAGAAACTTGACTGACAACATTAAGGTGAAAAGATGAAAGAATAAAAAATCACATGCATAGTATAAAAAGTTTATCATGAAAAATGTTTACAATTTAGTGGCTGTTAACTTTAGTACTGCCTGCACTGAAATAAAGACTTTGATACCAGGACAATGAGTGGCATCTAGTCTCATCTGCCAGTAAAGCTCCCTTTACTCAAGACTTATCTCCCAAGTGCCACCCCTTAGATTAATATCCACAGAATCCAAAATGCCAAATAAAAATCTGTGAAAGTTGGCACATTCCAAAGAATGTTTATAGACAACATTTTTTGGCATTTTAGACCAGATATCATACAAATATTCATAAATTCTTTTTTAAAAAATGTATTCTGTCTTAATGATATAAAAAACTGGACATGTTTCACATTTGGCCAGGAAACCACTCTGATGGAATCACAAGAACCCTTGCAGAAAATATTCTATCCGATGTAATATTATCTAGTATAAGACTGTCACCCATGTAAGTATAGGGGCACTGTGCACAACACCACATTTCTTAGTGCCTCCAGTGGACCCAGTACTATGACCAAAACTGGGCATTTTTTACAAAGCTGTCTTGAGAATACCACCAGTCTTGTACACAAGCAGGGGCTGTATACCTAACTTGACCAGTACGTCTGTGTTAGACTTAAAAATATTCCAGTTGTTCTTAAAAATGTTAATATTATGTGACATTCTGTGGAATTTTAATATAAAAGCCCTTTGCAAGGGACATGTATCAACTGCACCAACCAAAAGTGTGGTTGTGGTGGGGGACTCATGACACCCTAATGAGACTTTAAAATTTGTCTGGTACAATATTGACCTGGGATTCATTGCCTGACAGGTCTATCGATCCTGACCAGACTGGGAACATCCCTGATGGTAGCAAAGTTGTAGATCTTACTGATACTTTAGAATTTCCCCCTTCAGAGGTCTCAGCATTTAGCCAACCAACACAACCACGTCAGAGACCACTCACATCCCCAATACAAGGACCAGCACCATCATAACATTTCAGAGGGAGTTACAACAATACTTGCAACATGAGGAACCCACTACAGTAGGCAACATCATCACTACTTCAAATAATATTGTTTTTCAGTATAAAGAATACAATTTTTTTAATTATAGTAAGGTGGATATCACTTTAGATCATTTTTCATTTTTGGAAAAAGGGTTCACGTTTGTTCCCAAGCAGAGTTTTGATCTGGTCGATATCCTAACTGAACTGAAAATTTTTTCCTGTAAATTGAACCTAGCTATTTTGTTTAATAAAACTTCTGTTAATACTAGCACATCAACTTTATATGGAAAAAAGAGCATTTACATACACCCTTTACATCCCCTTATTCAAGCCTTTGAACGGGCATGTGAATTCAACGTTTATAGATTGCAGAACAAATCCAGGTGCAAGTCTTTCAGTAACTCGAGTTCTAAAGAAAGTTTTTAACAAATAGACTAACGACAGAGCTATCAGAGTTACGAAGCCTGACAAAGGAGGTGGTACTGTTATTTTTGACAAAATAAATTACAACAGTACCATGTTTGGACTGTTACAAGACACTAATACATACATTCATGTTTCTAAAAATGAGATTCATATTGCTCATACCAAAACTGATTTACAACTTAGTGATTTATTGTTGTAGGGTGCTATTTCCCAGGATTTATTTGATTTTTTAAACAGGCACCCAGTTATACCCACACTCTGGAATACCTAAGGTTCACAAAAGTTTGGCTGATTCACCTTTTAGACTTACTGCGGCAGTGCAAAACTCAAAAACCTACCCTTTGACAGTTTTTACTGATAGCAAGCTCAAACCCATTTTCCCTTGTACACCACATTTACTTAGGGATTCTTCGGATTTTCTGGCTAGGTTTGATCATGATCTAGTGTCTGTTAGTACTGGATTTCTCACCACTGATGTGATCAACTTAGTCACTTTACCCCAAGACAATGGTATGGAGTTCTTTAATGAAATTCTTTTGGAGTACAGTATTTTAACTAGTAGTGACATTAGACCACTATCAGAGCTGATGAATTTGGTACTTGAAAATTATTTTCTTTTCTTTGCAGGTAAATTTTACAAAGATTTGTGGGGCAGCAATGGATGTGGCCTGTGAACCCACCTTTACAAATCTAGTTATGTATTATTGGGAAACAAATTATATGTTCAATAACAATCCTTTCTTTAAACATTATGCTATGTATCTTAGATACTTGGATGATTTGTTCACCCTTTGGAATGGCACTGATGAAGCTTTTAATGACCATCACATACCTTAATAATACTACAATTTTTTTGAGATTCACTTAAACCTATAACAAGACACTTGTCAATTATTTACACACTACAGTCTTTGTCAAGGAGGGTAGAGTTGTTTCCAATATTTACATGAAACCTACTTTTAGTAATTCCTACCTCATTTTTTGACTTTTCATTCTCTTAAGCAGAAAGTGGGTTTAGTGAGAGCACAATTTATTAGACTTTCTCGTATGATTTCTGACACCTTGTTTTTGTTGGAAGCTGGTAAATGAAAAGAAACATTAATGGAAAGTGGTTACCAACTGGACCCCATACAAAGGATCACCTCGGAAGTGCCAGAAAACAGGGGTGGTAAGTTTAAACCCTTGTTAGGGTGTCGTATGCCCCCACCACAACCACACCTTTGGCTACTATAGTTGATATATGTCCCTGGCAAAGGGCTTTTACGTTAAAATTCCAGGGAATGTCACACAATATTACTAACACTAAGAACTGGAATATTTTTAAGTGTAACTCAGACATACTGGACAAGTTAAGTACATGGCCCTTGTCTGTATATAATTTTTCATGACAGCTTTGGAAAAATTGTCCAGTTTTGATCACAGTACTGGGTCCATTGGAGGCACCAGGAAATGTGGTCTGGTGACAGTCTTAATACAAGATATTACATTCTACAGATTTTTTTTCCACAAGAGTTCTTGTGATTCCAACAGAGTGATTTACTTAGCCAAATGTGAACTGTGTTTAGCGTTTTATAGTGTTAAGACCAAACGCACTTTTAAAAAATAATTTATGAACATTTGTATGACATCTGGTCTAAAATTACCAAAAATGCTCTCTATAAACATTCTTTGGAATGTGCCAACTTTCACAGATCTTTATTTGGCATTCTGGATTCTGTGGATATTCATCCAAGTGGTGGTGCTTGCCAGACACGTCTCAAATACAAGGAGTTTTACTGGCAGATGAGCCTAGATGCCACCATTTTCCTATTATCAATAACTATATTTCAATACAGCCAATACTAAAGTTAAGAGCTGCTAAACTGCAAATTTTTTGAGATAAACTTTCTGTATTATGCATGTGATTTTTTATGCTTTCATCTTAATGGCAACAATCACATTTTTTATGACCACTTAGCCATATTTTGTTTTTACAATACAGTTTTTTTTCTAAAAACAATTTCCAAACCATAATATTTATATTGTTTGCCTTTTTGATCTGTCAAAAATAACCATTTTGTTTTGTTTTTACTTTCTTACTCTTATGATTTAAGGTTTGTTCTCTGGATATGCATCATTAAGTATTGTGCTAAAGGAATTTACATGTGTTCTGTGCCTTTACGAAACTTAATTATGTTGTCAGTGCAGGCTAGTTAAACCAGTTTGAATCTCAAACAGTTAGTTCTGAGGAAGCCCATGAGTAGACCGATTTGGACGAAAGCACTTACCTTTTACCCTAATTTATTTTGCTTTTCTGCTGGTTGAAGTGGGATAAAGTTTTTATAGATGCTATTTTCACTCTTGGGTAACAATGGTTTTCCTCCGGGTACTGAAAGGGTGAATCCACATTTTGAAACATGAATGTAAATGTTTACAATTTGATATAGGCTGCAGTTTGTGCTACTTAACACATTATGTACAAAATTAATCAATCATCCATACTCTAGGCTTCATTTGTTTCCCATCTGTTGCTTCTAAAGAATTAGATTAAATTCTACTAAAAGCTTTGAAAGCAGCAATATCCAATCCTTCCAATTATCTAACAAGAATGGTGTTCAAAACCATGTGAGCAGTACAAATCTTGGTTAAAAAAATAATTAAATAATTCAGTTATGCATAAGATCATAAAATTCTTACAACTTTTTTTTGCTCTTAAAATTGTGAACTATTATTATTATTTGAAATTTTATTTTAATCATGCACACAGAATGCTTAATTTACCTGTCACTTAGATGAAGAAAACTGCTGCTTTCGTCTGGATGTTCATCTTCAAAACTTAGATTAGACCAGCTACCTGTGCTGTCATCACCAACACTGAGACTCTGTTGCTGGCTGAATGCAGATTCACCTGAGCGGAATCCATCTTTACAAACACCACTAAATAAAGACACGGCAACAGCCTCGTAAATAACTAATGTTTACAGCTTGTGTAGAATTACATGGCCCCAAAAGTTGTGTGCTATCAATGACCTTGAAAAACTCTGGCTGGATGTGATAATAAGTAATGATCTTCACACAATGATCTAAGAAGTGATACAGCCAACAGCAATGAGAAATTGAGGACAGTGAGACTGCGTAAGCCAAGCAACCTAAAAGTGGAAGGAGTGTTGCACTGGAAAAGATATTTGATTTTTGACAAACATCAAGGAAGCATGCCAGACCCTGAGAAACCCCACATACACAATCAAACCAATAATGGATATGTGCAAGGACAGTGGCTATGGTAGCAACATGAGGCAAACAACAGGGAAAAAGAAACAAACAACACAGAAAGGCACCCAAGCAGCAACAACAGGTATGCATTGCCAAATCAGCAGGTTCTTAAAAGTTAATAAAATGTTATAAGGATGGTTTGAGAAGCAGCAGGTATTCTGTGCAATTCTGCCAGCATGCATGACAACTGCTCAATCTAATCTAGATCACAGTATGCAAAATGAAACCTTACAATGATTATATATGGTATGATTACCACAATACTAATAGCCAAACATTCAGCTTCAGTATTGATAAAGCTTGCCTACAGTAATCCATAGCTTACAAGTTAGTTACATAATGATCAAAACTTCAAAAATCAGTAGTTTTACAAGTTGTACAGTTCCTGCACTATGACAGTAGATGGAACAGCATCATAACTTGTTACCCAGAAAATTTACAGCATGCTCCAGTGCCAGTGACAGCTTTTTTACTCGGTTCTGTACTTGGGTATAATAATCCACAAACAGGTTTTATAACTTGATAAACCAATAGCAAACATCTGGCAAGTAGCCTGCTTTACTTATTCTCTAGTTTACTAAACATACTAGAAGCAAATGCCTCAATCACTGTATGCTTTACTAATTTCCCTTGATTATCCCAAGTTCCTACATAAAGTTACATGGCCAACTCTTAAGCTGGATCTCTTACAGCATGATGTTTTCCCTGATACATGGTTGGTACCACAATCTGACATCGGCATACAGATATAAAGCAGCACTTTGTAGGGATAGAAAGTACAACTGTGTATGACCTTACCACAACAGTAGAGGTCCCACTTATCACTGTTGCAGTATTCATCACTCTTAGGATTTCATACCAAGGGCAGATGAACATCCTGCACTCATAACAAAGCCTTTGCACCTTCCAGACACCGTCTTGACAGATGTTATGTTCTATGTGCACTGTGTAAGGTACATATGGGACTTATGAGTGCCTAATCCTTAAAACTGAAGTGCACTAGAAAAAACAAAGCAACCACAGAGGAAAACAATAACATTTACATCCAAGAAGGGAAGGAGGAGGAAAAGGATACAAGACAGACCTTGGCCAGAAGGAAAGCAACAGAAAGTAACATGGGGTAGGAGGGAAGAACAGAATACTGCAACAGTGAGAAGTAGGACATCTACGGTTATGGCAAGATCTCACACAACTGCACTATGTCCTTCCCTATCATTGTTGTAGTATTCTTCACTCCTGGGAAAGTGCAAAAACTACTGGAAAGTATGGGAGTAGGAGGCCACAGAAGAACCCTCCAAAAACCCATGAAGGATGGCCCTTGCAAACCCACCAGGGCCCTAGAAATGGCACTAAACTTGCAATGTTTGGTGTAAATGTGAACATAAGACCAAGTAGCAGCTTCCTAGATGGATATAGTACCCAGACCCTTGAAAAAAGCATCCGGAAGTGGCCACTGCCTTGGTAGAATGGGCACAAACAGAAGAAGAAAGCTGCTTGCCACGAAAAGAATAGCAGAAAGAAATGGTCTTAGAAATCCAGGAGGAGGAGATTTGCTTAGGTACTATCAAACTCAATTTCCTGACATGAAAGGAAGCAAAAAGCTGCTCAGATTTTTCTGATATGTTTTGTCTTGTGAAGGTAATATTTCAGATGTCTATATAAATCCAATGTGTGAAGAACGCTCTCAATAGCATTCTGTGGAGAAGGGAAAAAAAAGAAGAAAGATGACTGGACTGATTCAAGAACAAATCATTATCCACCTTTGGCAAAAAAGGACTGGTATGAAGAAACACCCTGTTCTTGTGAAAAAACAAAAAGGTAAGTGCCATGAGTGCTTGAAGTTCAGAGATTCTCTTGGCAGAGCCCCCAACAATACAGTCTTCCAAGTACAATGTTACAGGGAAGAGGAAATTGCAGGTTCAAAAGAGGACTGAGTCAATTTCCCAAGAACAAAACTGAGGTCCCAAGAAGGAAGAATATGCTTTCTTGGAGGCCAAATATGAAAGATGCCTTTCTGAAACTGACTTCAAAACTAGAAGCCAAAGGTGGATTTAGAGGCAAGTGGAAATGGCTGACAAATGAACTTTAATGGATGAATATGACAAGCCAGAAAAGAACAACTTGCACAAAGAAAGGACCGCAGGAATGTCCACAGAAATCCAGGTAAAGCTTGAGACACCAAATAGGAAATCTTCCCCTTCGTCACACAGAATTTCCTAGTAGTGGGTTTTCTGACTGCCTGCAAAACCTGAAGCATGTACTCAGAAAATCAGCGTCTAAAAGGAATTAAAACCTTATCACCCTTAAGTGTCAAGTGAAGACTGGGCAAGTGAGGGTGAATGAGAGATCCCCTGTCTTGTGTGTGAAGATCCATCCTGTGAAAAACCTTTTGATGATTGCCCTTGGTCAGATGAAACAGAAGGGGAATCAGTGCTGTATGGGCCCACATTGAGTCACCAGCAAGATTTCTGGGCTTCTCCCACATGATCTTGTGCATGACCTGTGGTAGTAGAGGAAGAAGGGGATAGTCATACAGAAACATCCCCTTCCAATAAAAAAACATGGCATCCACTTTCCAAGCCATAGGACTTGGCACACACAAACTAAACTGAGGAAGTTGTCTGTTTAGAGAAGAGACAAAAAGATCTACCTGAAGAGCCCCCCACAGATGTATCATGTCTAGAAACACCTCCCTGTAAGCATCCATTCATGAGGATCTGTCCTGGATGTACTCAGAGTCTGACACAAGATTGTGCTATGAAGGAATGCAAATCTCCTGAAGAAGTAAGTGATGGTGGACTGCGAAATCCCAAGCCTGAACAGCCAGCCTGCAAAGAAGGTAAGATTTTGTGCCTCCTTGTTTGCTGATGCACAACAAGACTGGTATTATCTGTAAAAACCTTTAGAAGACCAGGAACTCAAAGGGAGTCAAAGGCCTAGAATTATAGCCCTCATCTTCTTTATGTTGATATAATCTGCCAGTTGTTGGTTGGACCAAAGACCATGGACTTTCACTGGAAGCATCTGTGTACAGCTCCTGAGAAGGGAGAGGAACCTGAAAAGGCAGACTTGGATTCAGGGAACTCTGGTGAACCCAATAGTGGAGCTCCAGTTTGAGACAAGGCAAGATTGGAACCAGACGCTCCAATGATGGCAGTGCTGGAGCCAAACGGTCTTCAGATACCATAGAAATTTCCTCATGTGGAATTTGGCAAACAAATCATGGGAATGGTGGATGCCACACATCTCAGAACTTGGAGAAATTCCCATGTAGAAAGGACTGGAAGAGGAGAAGAGACTAGAAATAAGCAGTCAAAGAAAGGACCTTGGAAAACAAGAAGGAAGCCAACACTGGAATGGCCTGAATCTTGCAACCCAGCCACTCTTGTTCCTGAGAGGGGGACAACAGACTTTGACACAGAGAATGAACTTCACCCTGAGTAGAAGCAGCACAGTGAAGTTCAGATCATGAAGCAGGAGCTGCTGAGATGGGACTTGAATCAAAAGGCTGTCCAAGTAAGGGAATATATGAATTCCTTGAAGTCTGCAAACGGCTACCACAGCGGACAGATATTTGGTCAAAACCCTCTGAGCTGAAGAAATACCAAAAGACAAAGAACAACTTATAATAAGAGGAAGAAACAGAGAAATTTAAAAAGTTCCTGACGAGAGAGTGAACAGTAATGTGCAGGTAAGCGTCTTTCAAATCCAGGAATACCAGAAAAACTCAAGGAAGCAACAGTGGGAAAAATGAAGAGACAGCATTCTGAAAAAGGGAACCTTAAGAAAGGTGTTGAGAAAGGACAGGTCTGGAATGGACCTCCATGACCCATCCTTTCTGGAAAAAAGAAACATCCTAGAATAAAAACCTATTCCCTGCTGAGACAAGGGGACGGGCTGGATGGTTCCCTGTACCACCAGATCCTGAAGAACTAATGAAAATATGTGAGCTGACAAGGAGGAGGCGGAGGAAGCCCTGAGAATGGAGAAACGGACTTCCATACCATAAGATAACCATTCTGGATAATGGAAAGCACCCGCACATTTGTGATCATCTGTCGCTAAACAAGAAAAGAAAGCATCAACCTAAGGGACTGAAGAAGCTGACCAATGGGTAGGAGTGCCTGATTGTCAAACAGAACCAGATTTGTCTGGGAAAGGAAGCTTCTGACCCTTAGAAATCTGAGAAGATTTGTCTGGAAAAACTCTCCTATAAGTCTTCTTGCCATTAGAAGGCTGTTTAGGCTGCCTACAAGCAAATGAAGGCTTAGACGGATAATTTCTCTGTAACTTAGGAACAGGACAGACAAAGATTCATTTCAAATCATGCATAACTTTACCCTTAACCTGAAGGGTCATAAACAATTCAGCAGCAGCAGTGCCAAAGGGATTCTGGTGGTCTAAGGGGGAGTCTAGTAATTTGGGCTTGATATGTTCATGGAGAGTCTGGAAGTGCAATCACGAATACCTCCTCATTACAGGTCCAGATACAGCTGCCCTACAGGAGGCATCAGCAGCATCATAACTGCATTTAATAGAATGACAAGCCACCTAAATAGCAGTGCTCAAAAGAAAAATGGCAAAAGTCTTACCCTCTGAATCAGGTTCATCAGACTGCAGAAGGCCAAAGAGAATCTATTTGCAAGAGTTCATAGTACCTTTTTTGAACATCAGAAACCTGCGAATAGTCCCACTTAGTGTTCCATCATGCAAACCACTGTATCTCCAAATGGCAATTCTTCCACAGGGGAGTCAGGAGAAAGTAAATCCTCTTCTTTATATCCCAGGGCAAAAGGAGAGTGGATCTGAGAAGAGTAAGCCAATGTCTCCTGAGTCTAACTCTTCATCAGAAGAATCAGAGTCTATAGGACATTTGAAAGGAGTAGAAGACCAGGGAACAGAAGCAGGAACAGGTACTCCTTAAGAGGGCTTAAGAGACACAAGAGCAATGAAAAGTCCCCGAGTAAAATCTTGCCATTCTTTGCAGGGATCCTTACCCACAGGGGCCACATGCTTAGTTGTCTGCTTCTTTTTCAAAGGAACATTACCTTCAACAAATCTAGGAGTTTCAGATCCCTGCCTAGCATCGATGAAGGTATGAGGCACCTCTTCCCTAACAAGTATTTGAGGAAGCCCCCTAGGCCTCTTCAAAATAATTAGTCATCGCTCCCTCTCCACATCTGAACTAATCGCAGCAGATATGCGGGTAGACAGCTCAGTGTCGGCTTCTAGCTTGGTCGTTGAAGAGTGAGCTAATGTTGGCAAATGACTGTCCTTGGGTCCTTCATCAAACCCGATGGAGCCACCTGGTAGAGGCTGGATAGCAGCAGGATCAGTATGCCATTTTTTGGCTTTCTTCTTAAGAGGTGGTTGAACATCGGGGAGGACGGATTCAGTCATGGTACCCTGAGCCAAAAGCTTCAACCACTGGTTCTCCAAATAAATAGAGATGACGACAGATGACTGCATAGTGTCTTAGGGACAAATGCCTGGCAAATTCGACACTGTGTATGAGCATGTGCAGCACCCAAACAAACAAAAAACACTTTTGTGTCTGTCTTTACCTGGAATTTGCCTCCCACACACATTTTCCCCTCCTGGATGACATGTAAAATAAAGTCAAAGAAAAAAAAAAGACGACTCTATAAGACACTTATCTTTAGAAGGCTTGGCAGTTGAACCAACTCAGTGAACAGCTTGCATACTGAATTCAAAGGCAGCGTTTGGAGTGGCGGCAAAGAAGTTGAGGATTGGGAGCTTATATGTCACATATGTATCTTATGCCTTACACACAGGACATGCATCGGCTGTATGACACCTAGAAAGTGTAAAGGCTTTGTTATGCTGGCCAGACATCCGGCTATCCTTGGCAGGATGCCCTAACAGTAAAGTATACCACAACAGTAATCAGTAAGGACATTCCCGACAATGTCCTGCTGGTGTAACAAAGCTTAACCTTTCCTGGATTGTATGGCCAGTATATGACTTCAGCTCACAAGCATAGGGGTATATAAGCAGAAGTATGAGCATAGATCCTCAGACCCCTGAGAAAGTGACAGGTCAGCTAGGAGGGGCCAAGCAGGAACTGGTAGAAGCCCCCTTGGTCCTAGGGTCCTCCAGATATGGCAGAAAGAGAGGGTGACAGAGATATTATCCCAGACAGAGGGGAAGGAATACTGCAACAGTGATCAGTAGGACCTCTATGGTTATGTTAAGTTCTTACACAACTGTACTATGCTCTGACAGATCACTGTTGCATTCTAAACAAGTGGGTGATTCCAGAGATGAAAGGAGGTTGTCTAACAGAATGAAGAACTGTCCAAGAGCCCTTAGAGGACTGACCTAATGAAGGTAGCCCTGAATCTTGAAAAGGCACCAATTCTATAGTGTTGGGGAAGGTGTGCACGGAGGACCAGGTGGCAGCTTCCAGGACAGCTCTGGCATCAATCCCTTTGTAGAAGGCCCCTAAGAACAGAGGGTAAGGATTTACCATGGTGAGAACAAAAGGAGACAGACTTGGAGAGCCAGCCTGCAATGGATTGTTTGGATAATGACTATCCCAGTGTGGAGTCCATGAATGAAATAAACAGTTGGTCTGCCTTATGAATAGATGTTTGTCTTGTCCAAGTAAAACCTCTGTTTTACATCTAAGGAATACAGGAGTTTTTTTCCACTGTACTGCAGGTTGAGAAAAAAGGTAGGGAGGTTTATGGCCTGGTTGACAGACATCTTGTTCACTTACTTTAGGCATGAAAGAGGGGTTAACCCTCAGGGTTACCCTGTCCTTGTGAAAAATAAAAAAAAAAAAAGGTGGAATGGCCATATGTGTCTGTAGTGCTGAGACTCTCCTAGCAGAAGTGAGAGCTAGTAGCAAAATGATTTTCCAAGTGCAGAATTTGAGATTTGCAGAAGCGGCTGGTTCAAACAGAGCTAGACAGTTTTTTTTCCCAGTACAAAGAAGTTGAGGTCCCACAGAGAGGGCATGGACTTCCATGTGGGAATTGTTTGATGTTGGGCCTGGACATGAAGGGAGACATGCAGAGATGAATGACAGGAGGGCCGTGATGAAGGAGTACGCAAGACCAGTAGTGATGAGTTTGCACAAGCCCTTCAGGATGGAAGGCACCTCTAATTTTGTGGGGTCCTGATTATTGCTATGATACCAGGAAGAAAATCTCTTCCACTTGGCTATGCAAAATGTCTGATTAGTGGGTCTCCTTGCCTCCCGGAGCACCTTAAGTACTTCCTCTGAAAACTTTTGCCTGAAAGGGATTAGACCCCCATCATCAATAGGCTTAGGTTTAGGGATGACAGGCTGGGATGAAGCAGTGAACCCTTCTGCTGTGTGATGAGACTGGCTTTGTGCGGCAGTTTATGACGGTTGCCCATGGCTAGATGGAAGACAAGGGGAACCAATGGTTTCCTGGCCAACAAGGTGTCACTAGTAGAGTTTTGTCCTTCTGGACTTTTATTACCACCTTTGGTATTAGAAGTGGAAGGAAGGCATAGAGAACCTTTCCTCCTGTAACTAGAAGCAGAATTCTTCTGTCCTTCAAGTTGAGGGACAAGGGGTCCTAGAGCAAAATAAGGGGACATGTTTGCTGCTCTCTGAGGCAAATAAGTCTACCTGACATGTCCTCCACCTGTACAGGATGTCTAGGAAGACTTGGCTGTTTAGGATCCACTCTTGATGGACTTTGATGGATCTGCTTAATGAGTCTGCTAGAACATTAACCACATATATCAGAGACGCGCTGTTCTGGGTGGTGAAGTCCCAAGCATTTTGTGCTAGTCTGCACAGTTGGTAATGATCTGGTGCCTCCCTGTTTGTTTACATACCAAATGACTGTAGTGAGGTCTGTGAATACTCGCAGAGGGCCTGCTTTCCATACGTATTAGAAAACCCGAAATGCTAGGGTGAGAGCTCTCATCTCTTTCAGGCTGATGTGCCCCTCTCCGAGCTTGGGTTGACACTTGCCCTGAACTCTGTGTGAACCTGTCCAGGTACCCCACACCTCATCCGTGGATCTGTGAACATTTCCTGAGTTGGAGTTTCTGGACTGAAGGGGGTCCTGGGAGAAGTTTCACATCATGAAAACTCCTTCCTGAGAGAAGGTATGATGTGGATTTCTGTGTCTAGAGAATGACAATGTTGGGGCCATACTGTTTTCAGATACCACTGAATTTTCCTAGTGCAGCTTGGCTAGAGAAAGCACTAGGCTGCCTGCTACCATGAATCCCAGATCTCTTAGGAGGTTCCTGGCTAAGCATCTGTTAAGGGAGGAAAGATCATGAAAATAAGTTGCAAGACTTTAAACCTTTTCCTGAGTTAAGTAGGTCTGCATTCTCTTGGCGACCAGTCTGCAGCCCAGAACACCAGGTTTTGAGTAGGCTGAAGGGAGAACTTTTTAAAGATGATGGTGAATCTCAACTACAACAGGAGAATAAGGATGAACTAGATGTATTGCAGTAAGATCCGTGGCTATGTAGCCTGAATTAGCTGATTGTCTAAGTAAGGGAAAATCTGAATTTCCCCAAGTTCGACAGAAGGCTATTACTGGTGCTAGGCACTTTGTGAATGCTCATGGGGCTGTGAAAAACCCAAAAGGCAAAGCAGTAAACTGAATGGGAGATGAGCAAGTAAAAAACCTGAGGAATCTCCTGCATGAGGGGTGAATGGGAATGTGCTGACAGGCATTCTTTTGCTCCAGGGAGACTAGGTATGCCTATGGAAGTATAAAGGGCAGCAGTGCCTGTAGCGAGTGCATTTTGAAAAATGGTACTTTTAGGAAAGTGTTTAGCAAACAGAAATCCAGTACAGGTCTCCATCGTTTTCCTATTCTTGGAACTAGGAACAGCCTAGAGTAAAAGCCCCTTCCTAAAAATTTTACAGGTACAGGTTTTATTAGACCCTGGGCCTGTAGTTCCAAAGAATAGCTGGTAGAACCTGACGGTTGAGGGGAAGTGGGGTATACTGTTCAATGGAAGGAGTTCTTTCCAAGACATGGCATAACCCTTTTTATGATAGAAAGCATCCATTGAACTGCGGTATTTTTTTTTAGTTTTGAGATGGACTGAGTTAATCTTTTGGAGAGGGAAAAGATAGGACTGAGGGGAGGGAGGATTTGGAAGACAGTCATATAGATTTTTCTGAAAAGGGAGGTCACCCAGATCCGGGGTCTCTCTGAGGTTTCTCTTGAAATCACTTTTTGGGTGGCTTCCTTTACTTCTGGAGAGGCCTGGAGTCTCTTCTAACAAAAGCTTGGCTGGGTAGTTTCTGTGGGTGTCTAGACACAGAGGTAAGCATAAATTGTCTGCAGTCTTACTTAGTTTTGCCTTGCCCCTGTAAATCTTTAAATAAGTTGTCTGCCTGTGGGCCCAAATTGTGCAAAATCTTTCCATAACAGCAGATGTCCCTCTCTTCTCTTCACTGCTGCAATATTCTGTATCTTCTGGATCTACTGCTAAGGACAGCCCAGCATTTGGCCAGTATGCCATAGCCTTTAGATCCTGTATGTGCAATATGTCACACGTATGCTCACCATACAGGATATAGAGCATACAGATGACGTACAGACACAGTTACACAGAAATGAATTGCGCAGCAGAGAACAGTCTCTACAGGACAAAGGAGACTGTGTACAAAGGTAGACCATCTACAAACCCTGGAAACTACAGACCCATAAGTCTTACTAATCTCATATGCAAAGCTATGGAAATGATCAATAATGACATAGGAAAAGTACAGTTGTGTACACTTACCATAAATGTAGATGTTCGAGTGTATTCACTGTTGCAGTCATTACATTTGGGTAATGTGCTGGCAGGTTGCCCTCATTCAGCCTGAATAACAAAGTCTTGGGTCCTGCGTCGGTTGCTGTCTCCTCTTCCATGACGTCAGGTCGTCCGGGGTATAAAACATGCAGCCGACGCCATTTTAATCAGTTTTTCTTGCCTCAGATGTCAGGTGCCCCCCAAATGGGGAGCAAAAAATTATATATATATATATATATATATATATATATATATATATATATATATATTACATACATACATATAAAGATGCATGTAATTTAGAACACAAAAAATGTACCTCCAACTAAAAGCAAATACACCAAAAAGGCTTTTGAGCATAGCGAAGGGAAGAAGAGGTATGACCAGAGGGAAGAAAAGGGGGCTGGCGGGTGGTAACCCGGACTGCAACAGTGGATACAACTGAACATCTACATTGATAGAAGTGTAGACAACTGCACTATGTTCTTCGTGTTTCACTGTTGCAGTCATTACATTTGGGTAGAATCCCAAAGCTATGGATGGGAGGATGGAATTATACAGCATTAGGAGCAGCTATAAGGCCCTGCAGTACAGCAGTGGCAAAACCTGCTCTGGATTTAGAAAAGAGAGGCAAATGGTAATGTTTGGTGAACGTATGAACTGAGCTCCAAGTAGCAGCTTCTAGAATGTCTCTGATATGAACCCCTCTGAGAAAAGCTGCAGAAGTAGATGCAGCCCTGGTGGAATGGGATCTGATCCCCTTGGGGATAGGTTTACCATGGTGCATGTAGCACAAACGAATGCAATGGCTTATCCATTTTGAAATAATCTGCTTTGAAATAGCCTTCCCCTCTGCCCTGCAGCAAATGCCACCAGTAGTTGCTCAGACTTTCTTAGAGATTTTGTCCTGTTTAAGTAGAATCTTAGTTGTCTGTGAACATCCAATGAATGCAGAATCTGCTCCCCCTTGTTCTGCAGATTTGGGAAAAAAGTTGGCAGATGAATTGTCTGGTTAAGAGCCACACTGGATACCACTTTAGGCATAAAGGATGGATTGGTCCTGAGAGCCACCCTGTCCAGATAAAAGATAATGAAAGGCTCCACTGCCATGACAGCCTGTAGCTCTGAAATCCTTCTAGCTGAAGTGACTGTTAAAAAAATGGCTGTCTTCCAAGAAAGACATTTTATGTCTGCTGTAGCAGCTGGTTCAAAAGGAGGTAGGATGAGTTTTTCCAGCACAAAATTGAGGTTCCATGCAGGAGTTGGTGCTCTCCTGGGAGGTCTCAAATTTTTGGCCCCTCTGAGGTACTGCTTTAGCAGGGGATGAGAGAAGAAAGGAGGCTCTGTGTTGTAATGAGCCAAGATGGCAAAGGCATGGATTTTTATAGAAGAAAAATATAGACCCTTGTGAAGCATCTCAGTTAAATATTGCAGAATCTGAGGAATATTGGGCAATGCTGTGTTTATTCCTTGTGCTTGGTTCCAGGCACAGAATCTTTTCCATTTATCAGCATAAGATTTTCTAGTACTAGGCCTTCTAGCCTCCAAAATGACATCCATCACAAGTTTACTGAGAGATATGACTGGTGCAATTAGTTGATAAGCCATGCTGCAAGGTTCAAAGTTTGGAGCTGAGTGTGCAGAATTTGATAGTTCTGCTGAGACAATAGATGAGGTGTCTGAGGCAGGTATCACGGAGGAAGGTGTGACATATTCCGTAGAAGTGGGTACCAGTGTTGGCAAGGCCAGTCTGGAGCAATCAGAATCATTTTTTGGTTTTTCCTGTCCGACTTTTAGTAAAACCTTGGAGATCAGAGGCAGAGGGGGAAAGGCATAGACTGATAGGTTTTTCCAGCTGAAGGGTAGAGCATCCACTTTCCAAGCTTTTTTTGTGATGAATTCCTGTGCAGAATTTGTCCAACTGATAGTTTTGGGGAGAGGCTAAATGATCTATGTCTGGGCTCCTCCATTTTCGTGTTAACATGATGAAGATTTGTGGATCCAATTTCCATTCGTGTGGTTCCATAAGATTTCTGCTTAGTTCGTCTGCCAGCGTAATTTGCTTTCCTGGCAGGAATTGAGCTTGTAGATGTAGTTGGTGAGTCAAGGCTGTGTTCCACAAGGCCACGGCTAGTGTGCAAAGAGGGTAGGAGTGGGTACCCCCCTGCTTGTTTATGTACCACATAACTGTGGTGTTGTCAGTCTATCAGCAGTTGTCCTGGATGAAGGAAGTCCTTGAAGGCTGTCAGAGCATTCTGTACAGCTAGCATTTCTTTCTGGTTGATATGTAGGGGCATTTGATTTGGACTCCATTCGCCCTGAATGCATCTCCCTGCCAGATGGGCCCCCCAAGCATAGTCTGATGCGTCTGTAGTCAGGGTTTGGGTGGCAGGGGGTAGAATGAATGACAGTCCCTTGAATGACAGTCCCTTGTTTTGGTGACAGGCCTCTGCCCACCATAGGAACTTCTGTTGCAGGCAAGGAATGAGAGGAATCATTGTTTCCAGGCTGTGACAATGTTGACTCCATAAGCTTTTTAGGTACCATTGAAGTTTCCTCATATGCAGTCTTGCATATGGAAATTAGTAGAATGCAGCAGGCCATGAACCCCAAAGCCTGCAGAATGTGTCTTGCAGTTAGCTGGGTTTTTGTGGCCACTTGTTTGAAGTATGTTATCAATTGAATTTGTTTGTCTGGCATGAGGTAAGCCATCTGGGCAGTTGTATTCATGCTTGAACCCACGAATGTAATTATTTGCGAGGGTACCAGTTGTGATTTCTTTTCGTTTATGGTGTACCCTAGGCATGTTAGAAGCCTTTTTACAAACGCCAGATGTTGTAGAAGAGTGTCCTTGTTTTCTGCCTGAATTAGACAATCGTCCAGATAAGGACAAATTTGAATGTTTCTTTGAATGCAAAATGCAAACACTGGTGCAAGGCACTTTGTGAAGACTCTGGGCACAGTAGACAAGCCAAAGGGCAGTGCAGAGAACTGGTAATGCAAATAGCCTGCTTTGAAGCAGATGTATCTTCTGCAAGACTCCCTGATGGGATATGCAGGTAAGCCTCTTTTAAGTCTAGAGTTACCAACCAGGCATCCTTGCCTAGCATAGGCAGTAACTGTTGTAGAGACAACATCTTGAATTTTGGAATGTCCAAGAAGGTATTTAGAATGGATAAGTCCAGAATTGGACACCATGATTTGTTTTTTTCTGGGTACCAGGAAAAGTCTTGAATAAAAACCTTGTCCTTTTTCCTTTTCTGGTACTGGTTGAGGGACATGACTTGTTTCTGGACCTCTGCCCACTTGTTTGGTGGCAGATCTGGCCATCCGTTTGGAATTGGCAACGGATGGAAATGAAATCTGTATCCCTGGGATACTATAGTTAAGATCCACTTGTCCTGGGTAATTAGATGCCAATTTTGAGCATGAAGTGCTAGATTTCCCCCCAAAGGGGCTGTCAAAAGATAAGTGCTTGGAAATGGCAGAGGAAAGTCATTGAGACTGTTTACCATGGGGGGGGGGGGGTGCTTTGCTACTTCCAGATTTGGTGGTGGAGGCACCCCATTGTTTTGTTCTGTAAGTTCCTTGTGACTAAAACCTGGAGCCTTTGGAGTGTCTGGGTTTGACCTGAGCGGCCCTGCTGGATACAGGAAAGGACCAATTTTTAGTAGGCCAGTGCCTACTGAACCTGGGTAGCTGCACTTGCAAGAAATATTTTACAGTTTGCATAGATTTAGCTTTGTCTTCCATCTTTTTCAAAACTTCCTCTGCCTTATTACCAAACAGACTGTTCTGTTGTAAAGGAGCATCCAACAATTTAGCTTTAACTGGATCAGGCAGATTTTGCTCCTTGAGCCAAGCATGCCTTCTTATCATAGATCCAGTTGCAGCGGCCCTGCAAGAGGCCTCCAAGGAATCAAAACCACATTGCAAAGTATGCTTTCCAACTTGTTCAGCTGAATGCAATAAGTCCTGTAACTCTATTTTCCATACAATCAGAAATCAACATCATTTTCTGTTTAAGTAAGCCCATGACATGCTGTTGATACTTAAGCATATGAAATTGACAGTTTAAAGCCCTGATTGCTAGGGTTGCAGACATATAATCCTTCTTACCCCATCTAACCAGCGCCCTGGAGTCTCTATCAGAAGGGGTAGGATTTTTAGCAGTAGAAGCCTTAACACCCTTGGGGCCCTGTGAAATTGTTTCAGGGTCAGCAGTAGGATTTTTGAAAAGAAACTTGTGGGAGTCAGGAACCCTGTAATACCTGTCTGGCTTACTAGGAGCTTGAGGCAGGGAATCATGGGCATACTGGATTCTGAGAAAACATCATCAATAATGTCTAAAACAGGAGGAATAGCTAAAGGCCTATGCTAAGGGAGAAGAAGAAAACCCCTAAGCCTCTTTTTGGATTCTGAGAAACCCTGACTCTCCCAATGAAAATGTTCCCCTAAGGTATGCAAAGTCTCTCCAAAAGAAAAATCCTCAGGAGGAGAAGCAGAAGGGATGGATTATTCTGCATCAGAGTCCTTATAAGGGGGAACAGAAAATTCCTTATCAGAAGAAACAGAAACCTGAACTGAAGATTCATAATCAGTGCCTTGCCTAGGCCTCTTAGTAGGAGGGGGTTGGGAACCCCTGATCAAGGTAACTAATCCTCAGCCATTTTGATAATTTGTTTTTTTAGGCATAGGGGCCTGAACACGTGGCTCATATGTTGGTTTTTTAGACATAGAAGTTGGTTTTGGCCTTGTTTTTGATTATGGCATCAGTTTAATATACAAATCTTTAGGCCTGAAAACACCCTCAGAAGCCGGTGCCCGCTCAGCAGCTCCGGACCCATCCAAGAGAGAGACATCCGCGGGTTCGAAGAATCTCGCTGCATACCGGACTCCGAATGGGTCTCGGTAGAGGCCTGTGAATCAAAAGTAGTGGGCATCAGGGGCTGCGAAAGCATCTCACTGAGTACCGGTGACTGGCTTAGAAGCTTCGTCGGTTTTGGACCTCGACGGCCTGTCTCTGTCTTTTTCTTTGCGTTTTTTGTGGATTCCAGTAGTCGGATTGCTAACCGACGACATTTCAGGGTAGTTAAATCTTGATCCAAAGTATTTAGAAGCAAAAATATACTGACGCTTAATAGTGCGTTGGTTAAATTTAGCACAAAACCGACAGCAAGGTATGTTGTGGTCAGGACCTAGGCAAGGAATACAGTACAAATGAAAATCCTTATGAGGTATTTGCTTCCCACAAGTAATACAATTATTAACTGACATCGGTAAGGAGCAAGAAAAAATTTCCCCAACGGGGTACTTAGCTTTAGTTTGAAGACTTCGGCTCAAACTCGAAAACGAAAATTTCAGGAGTCGGCCGACCGGCACTTGCGAACCGCTTCTGTTTCGGGCACCACGCAGCAAAAAAAAAACTGATTAAAATGGCATCGGCTGCATGTTTTATACCCCTGACGACCTGACGTCATGGAAGAGGAGACGGCAACCAACGCAGGACCCAAGACTTTGTTATTCAGGCCGACTGAGGGCAACCTGCCAGCAGATTACCCAAATGTAATGACTGCAACAGTGAAAACCAAAGAACATCCTCCAGACGCTGAACCTAACCAATATGGTTTTGCCAAGGGCGGATCATGTCTACTCAATTTGGAGTAATTCTTTGAGATCACCAAAGCAATGGATGAGGGCAAAATGGTTCACATTGCCTATCCTTACCTGGTCAAGGCATTTGACAGAATACCCCAGTTGGGAACTGTTGACAAACTCAAGAGGTTTGGTACAAACCCTTATGTCACCCGGTGGATAATCAGCCGACTCACAGCCAGGACCCAGGAAAGTAGAATTGAGGAGTCCACCTCTACAAAGATGCCAGTCACAAGCACAGCCCCTCTGGGATCAGTCCTGGGACCGCTTCTTTTTGGCATTTACTTCTCTGAAGTTAAGGCCAATGACAATGGTCTCTGGCTAACTAAACCTGCAGATGATTGCAAATTAGGAGTGTCAATGAATCCCCTACTGACTCAAATGTTCTCCAGAAAGGTTTGACACAGACAAATAACTGGTGTCAGAGCCAGAGCCATGGACTAAAACTAAATTTGTAAAAAATTGTATACTGTTGGCCTGTCTTTCCTGCTAAACATAAGTAATATTTAAGAGCCAAGTGCAGATTTTAGGCCCTTGCATTAAACTTACCTCTGGTGTGATATCTTGAGTCAATCAAGGTATCCCTCTAACCACTCCTACTGACTTCTCTTTTCCGCCACCCCCCTCTTTCCTCAAACAGGTTAAACTGCTACAACTTAGTACAGGCACTGGTTCATCTTTGCTACGCTTGCCCTCACTTTGCTTGGGCTTGCTGCGCACCACACTCAGCCCCCAAATTCCTCCCACCCCTGGTGCTGCTACATTTATTTGTACTAGACCACACCCCACTTTTTTAAACCAATCAGTAACAAATTGTCACTCAACAGCACCATCCTCAACTTGATACCACCAGTCCTCTAACTCTACTATTCCTTTTGCCCAAGTTTCAAGTCTCATTCAGTAGGTATGCTATCATCCAAAATAGTCTTATTAACTCTACTTCTACCCCTGTTACTCATTCCATATCTCCAAACCACCTACGAATGTCAGGGTCACCCAGGTTTCCACTACCCTAAATTCCAAACATCCATCCCATCTACAACAGATAATAATGCACCCTTACTCACCTCCCTCATGCTTGCCTCCTTAACCCCTAAACACTACCATCTTAGTACATCTAGTTACATTACTCCTAAAACTAGACACTATTACAAAACTTTACTCAAAATCTTAAAACTCATACCCAGGATACACTACAACCTCACAAAGGATGGCGACATCCACCAAAACCCTGGTCCATCCCTACCTGTTGACCCTAATCCCCCTACTATATCCCCTACCACCACTGCTCCAACAAATAGACCTCCTAACTAACTGCAGGCCTGCCATCTAAACATTCGGAGAATAAATAACTAAACTCAACACCTGCATGCCCTCTTAGCTGTTCACTCCCCAGATATATTATGCCTAACAGAAAAGTGGCTAAGGCCTGCCACCAAGGACCATGGGATTCTGCCACCAGGGTACAATATGTTTCGACTAAACCGTACCACCAGAAACAGGGGTGGGGTAGCCATACTTTACAAGTCTGCTCTGTCAGCATAGAGGCCCAACAACCACCCCAGCTCAATAATGCTGAAATTCTTATCTCAAAACTACAAATTAATAAAAATAAAAGTGTAAACATTGTCTGTGTCTACATTCCCCCAGAGAGGAGCACAGAAACCTTAGAAGACTTCTTATATTGGTTATCCAATAACTACCCCCAAGAAACAATTGTTCTTGGGGATTTCAACACTGACTGGAACACTTGCTCTTGTGAAACCCACATAAAACTCTAAGGATTTACCCAAATCATAACCACCCCCACCAGGACAGGAAAATCCAAAAACAAAAAGTACCCTAGACTGGATATTTGTCAATACCCATGTTCAATCCTATAAATCAGGCACTTTGCCTGATGACCTAAGTGACCGTTGTCTCACCTATGTAATCAAGCTCAGAGTAGACTGCTCCTAGCAACTCACCTATAGAATATTAAGAAACAACAAGAATTTTATTCTCACCAAGTTTCAAAATGAACTTGAGGCATGCATCTGGTCAGTACTAAAAAGTCTCCCCCTTGATGAAGCAGTAGCATACTTTAACACCAAATTCCTTGCTATCCTTAACTCCCATGCTCCCAGACACTATTAGAACCAAACTTCATACTGCACCATGGCTTTCTAAAGATACCAAAACCAAAATTTCACTCAGCAAAAGCATGGGCCATCTATCGAAAAACAAAAGCTCCACTTGGTCAACTAAGATTCAGACAGCTAAGGAATGACACCAAAAAAATCCATAACCTTAGACAAAAAGTACTACTACCATCTCCTGCAAAACACCAAAACAAACCTCAAAAGTTCTGGGCAAGAATAAACAAACTACTCCACCCAGGCCAAACCGTCACTCCACCCCCCTCAGCTTCCCTGCAAAAATCCCCAGTAGACACTGCTAATAACTTCAACAGCTTCTTCACAGAAACTATCCAGTCTCTAGCCAGCCAAATCTCTCCCAATGGTTCTAATTCTAATGCACCCACACCCAGTACCCAAACATACTTTACCTTCCAACCTGTTCCTACTCAACTTATTCATGCGCTACTTAAGAAACTAAGACTCACAACCATGGCTGCTGACCTCCTCCCAGCAGACTATCTGCAAAAGGCTGCTGACACCATAGCATACCCCATCTCAATCTTGATCAACAGAGCTATATCTGAAGCTACTGTATCCACTATATGGAAAATCTCCCATGTCATACCTCTCCATAAAGGAGGCAGTTCCACTGAAATGTCAAACTTTAGACCTATAGCTATTCTGTCACCTCTAGCTAAAATTATGGAGAAGTGTGTACACATACAGCTCATGCACTACCTCACACAGAACAACCTGTTGTCCAACTTTCACAGCATGGCTTTAAGCCAAACCACAGTACTACTTCTGCCCTCCTCTCTTTCTCCAATGTCATTAACCACAACCACAATAATAAACTATCCTCAGCACTCCTTCTAGAGCTATCCAAGGCTTTTGACATGGTTGACCACAAAATGCTTATAAATACCTTGAAGGCCTTCTCCTTAAACAATCATGCACTCCAATGGTTTCAACCCTACCTGCAGGGCAGGCAGCAGGCAGTCCTATAGCAGGACAAGCTATCATCTCGCCTGCCCATCACATTAGGCATCCCCCAGGGCTCGTTACTACGACCCCTTCTTTTCTCCATCTTTATCAATAACCTTTGTTCAGTCATCCCAGATGCTACCTGCATTCAATATACGGATGACTCCACCTTGATTTGTTCTGACACCTCACCAGCTACTTTATTCACATTAACCCGAAATACCTTCAATACAGTGGAAAAATGGCTCTCCAATCAACATCTAATCCTAAACCCCAACAAAACGAAGCTGGTACTCTTCTCCCCCACATGCAGGACCCCGCTGAAATCCTTCAACATAACCGCTAACAATGGCACTATCATCTCCCCAGAAGCCCAAACTAAACTACTGGGTGTCATAGTTGATAACCTGAAGTTTGATGTGCATATCACTCAAACTATTAAAACCATTAATAAAAACTTGGATCTCTTTACAGAATCAAACCTTTCTTTACCCCACTTGCTAGAACTGCAATTGCCTGTTCCCATTTACTATCCATTCTTCTCTACACCTCACCTCTATTCTCCAAACAGATCTTAATAAACTATCATCCTGCTATAACCACATTGCCAGATTTGCTACTGGCACAGCCTACCGGACACACCATTGTCACAACCGAAATCACCTAGGATGGCTTGAACTGCCTAGCCTACTGCAGTTCAACCAGCTAATAGTGGCACAAAGTCCTTTAGCAACCAGAAAATACACCTGCGCTAAAAATATCAGCCCCTACACCAGTACCCGGCCACTGTGACCATCCACTAGACTCCTTGTTCAAACATACAAATCCAACTACTCAGCTGGGGGCTCTCTGTTTGCCAACTCTGTTGGAAAAACGTGGAACAGACTCCCAGCTGACTTGACCCTAGAACCCTCACTAACTCGATTCAAAAACAAACTCAGGAAATACTTCAAAACTCATTGGTTATGTCCTTGCACTAACGCAGACTAGCAACCTCTCTATTACTTAGGTGCCTTACTTTCAACTACTTCTAACTTTTTTCTACCACACCATTTCAGGAAGGGTCAATTGTATAACTGCTGCTCAGTGTGCCTTAAACCTGAATATAATGCTATGTATACATAACTTTGAAAATAATGTTGTGTTTTGTAAAGTGTTTTATTAAGTCTGTACTACATGTGCTAAATTGCTGGTATTGTTTATGACTGTAATCTGCTTGAAACTAGCATTTACTAAATGTTCAATATGTATTATTATCTTGGAGCTTTTCTCCCCGGGCCACCGCTGAAAATGGACATATATCCAGTTGGACTATCCCAGTCAACAAATGTAAAATAAAATAAATAAATAAAATGCCAAGAAATGCAAAACAGGATCCTTCGGGAAGTCATCCATTCCTGATAACTATCATACTGACAATACAACCCTAACAGCTGACCCAGTAGTCAGGGACTTGGGGATACACAAAGACAGTAATCTAGCCTTTGACCATCATTTGTCTACAGTAGTGAGGAATCATTTCACATTGTGCAACTTATAAACAAAGGTATGGTATCTAGGTCCAAGGAAGTCATTGTTCCACTGTATTCAGCATTTATCAGACCTATTATTGAGTAAAATGCCCCCTTTGGTATATACCTAACCAGGCATATCCAACAACTGGAACGATCACAGGTTCTTCACTAAAAGAATACAGGATGCGAGTAACATGTCCTATGCAGACTGCCTCAAGGCCCTACCCCTGTATTCCATCTCCTACAGGCTGTTAATGGGAGATCTATGTCTGGCATACAAGGCATTATCAGACCCCACCCTGATTCATATCCGCAAAACAAACAGCACCAGAATTAGTTGTTCTAAAGACTTAAATCTTGCCTGTGATACAAACAGGATCTGCTGGAGAAACAGGTATGTATCCCAGAGACTAGCCCTCCCTCTGGAATGGGCTACCTACCAATGTGAAGCGGAGTCCCTCCCTAACCCAGTTCAAGTGTAACTTGGCAATTGTATGGGGAACAGGGAATTCAGCTGTGGTCTGGCACCCATGTCTCTAATGGACAAGGCAGCCTATAAATGGTTCATCTCCCATGCCCCTGCTTACACTTATCAAGGGTACCAGAACTTATCAGAGATTTGGGATGCATGGTTAGGCTTACAAAGGTCCTTGTGGTTGTTACTCTAGTGAACACCTATGAACAAGGGATGCATTTAAACACTCAGCAAAATTGCATACTCGCATCTAAGCATTACGGCAAACAGTGACACCAATGCCTACAGCTTAAAACATTCCATCAGTCACATTTGACAAAAGCCTCATGGAAACATTAAAAATAGACTGCATCACCAACAACTCAGCCTCCAGGGTCTTCTGAAAGTATTTACAATCTTTGAAGCTTCCAAGACAAGTTCTCTCTGAAGCCTTGTCAAATGGGCAAGGTAATTCAGTGCAAGCAAGACGAAAGTGGCTGAAGAGCATGTGCATTTCCTTAAACAATCCAAAGCTCAAGACTCTCTGCAGGTCAGACAGACTGAGGTACTCTCTTCAGATATTTCCTTCGTAGTGGCTGCCACAACTGCAATGGCATGCACAGCCGGACCCTTGCTCTAGTGAGGTCTATCTTTGGGGGCACCAAAACTTTGTCAAATTACCTGATGATAGGTTCTGCCACATCTGATTCTCTGCAGGTCCTCTGAAACACCAAATCTACAAGTGCATCCTGAGGGAGGACCACAGAGTATGTGAATGGGCCCATGCTAAAAGCCACAAGAAAAAAAAAAAAGACTTCTCCAGAAGAAGCTTCAGTGGTCCAATCCCTACATTGTTTCAAGACTTCAAGCAAATCATCTAAGGAGGTGTCTTCATGGAGAAATTTGGGGGTTGTACTCTTCTTCATGGAGGTCAGTATCCTCAGTGAGGGACTCCTCAGTGGAATCCAAGTACTTCCTCTTATACTTGCTCTTTCCATGCACCTCCCTGAAGGAAGAAGCAGGAGGAGACACAAGAGTCGGGGGGGGGGGGGGCCCTGAATGCAGGAAGGTCTCAAGACCTAATGATGCATACTGTCCTAGAGCCAGCTGATGCATAGCGAAGAACACATTGGGGAAAAGACTGGGATGAATCTGAATCAGCTTGCAATGCTCCAGTCATTGAAGAGGAGAGAATCCTATCTATAACATCAGAAGTAGATACTGAAGCTGGATGACCAGACCTGGTACACTTTGCATCTGAGGACCGGAGTGAGAAACCAGTGTCCGATACTAACTGAGTCATCCCAGACATTGAGATCACTGCTGAACTATTGAGGGCTGAAGCACACATGGGAAGGGATGACTTCCAAACCTAGAAGGTTGACACCAGCACTCCAGCCCCAATCCCTCATCTCCGAGATGCACCTGATTCTGACAATGCAGAGTAGAGTACATCACGGACAATGCCGGTGTTGGATGCCGTCAAGCCATAAGCACCAACAGGGGGAGGTCAGCTAGATCATCAGACTTGGAATCTCTGGAACAAAGGGAATGGGGAAGAGGAACTACAATATTTGGAACAGAGAAGCCACAGATTCAGGCCTTGAGGGCAAGGAAGCAGGGATGACCTCAAAGTCTATCTGGGCCTGAAAAAAGGAATGCATCAACTGCTCCAAATCACATGACTTAAGGCTCTCAACAACCTAGAGGACTTGTAAGTAGCACTGAAGTAGACTTTAACACTTTCTTGATTGTTGGAGCGGATGCTCAGATCTGGAAGGGTAAAGCTCGGCGTTAGGTGGGACAAGGAAAGGGTCCTAGAGATAATTCAGCAGGGTAACAGGAAAAATGGGGGAGTGAAGGCTACTCGAAGAAGTGGAATTATCCTTGGTGAGGAAGGGGCTGGGAATACTAAGGGTTGGAAAACTGGAGAAGCCCGAATCGAAGATTTCAGTGATAAAGAACTGGGGCCACTGCAGCACTGAAGGTTCTCATGGAGTGGGAGCCAGAGGAAAGTACAGTTGTGTACACTTACCATAAATGTATATGTTCGAGTGTATTTACTGTTGCAGTCATTACATTTGGATAATCTGCTGGCAGGTTGCCCTCAGTCAGCCTGATTAACAAAGTCTTGGGTCCTGTATCAGTTGCTGTCCCTTCTTCCATGATGTCAGTGGTATAAAACATGCAGCCGACGCCATTACATCAGTTTTTCTTGCCCTAGATGTCAGGTGCCCCCCAAATGGGGAGCAAAATACATACATACATATATATATATATGTATGTATATATATATATATATATATATACATATATATATATATATATATATATATACATATATATATATATATATATATATATATATATACATATATACACACACACATATATATATAATTAGAACGACAAAAATATACCTCCAAACAAAAGCAAATGCACCAAAAAGGCTTTTAAGCATAGTAAAAGAAAGAAGAGGTATAGTAAAAGAAAAACAGGGGGCTGGAGGGAGGGTAACCAGGACTGCAACAGTGAATACACTCGAACATCTACATTTATGGTAAGTGTACACAACTGTACTGGGTTCATCGTGTTTCACTGTTGCAATCATTACATTTGGGTAGATTCCCAAAGCTAAGGTTTGGAGGATGGATTTATACAGCATTAGGAACAGCTATAAGGCCCTGCAAAACAGCAGTGGCAAAGCCAGCTCTGGATTTAGAGAAAATTGGTAAGTGATAATGCTTGGTGAACGTATGAACTGAACTCCAGGTAGCAGCTTCTAGAATACCCTTGGTAGGAACACCTCTGAGAAAGGCTGCTGAAGTAGATGCAGCCCTGGTGGAATGAGATCTGATCCCCTGGGGGATAGGTTTTCCATGGTGCTTATAACAGAAATGAATACAATGGCTTATCCATTTAGAAATAGTTTGCTTTTAAATAGCCCTCCCCTCTGCTCCTGCAGCAAATGCTACCAGCAGTTGTTCAGATTTTCTTTGAGATTTAGTCCTGTCCAAGTAGAATCTAAGTTATCTGTACATCCAATGAATGCAGAATCCACTCTCACTTGTTCTGTGGATTAGGAAAGAAAGTTGGCAAATGAATGGACTGATTAAGAGCCATACTGGGTACCACCTTTGGCATGAATGATGGAATGGTCCTGAGTGACAACCCTGTCCGCATGAAAGATGATGAAAGACTCCACTGCCATAAGGGCCTCTAATTCAGATATCCTTCTAGCTGAAGTGATTGCTAAAAGGAAGGCTGTTTTCCAGGAAAGAAATTTTAAGTCTGCAGTTGCAACTGGCTCGAAAGGAGGTAGAGTGAGTTTCTCCAATACAATGTTAAGGTCCCAGTCAGGGGTTGGAGCTCTCCTGGGTGGTCTCATGTTTTTGGCCCTGCTGAGATACTGCTTTAGAAGAGGATGAGAGAAGGGGGGGGGGTCTGTGTTGTAATGAGCTGAAATGGCTGAGGCATGGATTTTTATGGAAGAAAAAGACAGGCCCCTGTGAAGCATCTCAGTTAAGTATTGCAAAATCTGAGGTAAATTGGGCACTGCTGAGCTCATCCCTTGAGATTGATTCCAAGCATAGAATCTTTTCCATTTGTCAGCATAAGATTTTCTAGTACTAGGTCTTCTCGCCTCCAAAATGACATCCATCGCAGGTTTGCTGAGGGATGCTAAGGGGGAATTTAAATGATTAGCCAAGCTGCAAGATTCAATGTTTGGAGCTGAGGGTGCAGAATTTGGTTCTCCTGCTGAGACAGTAAGGAAGGTGCCTAAGGCAGGTGCCATGGAAAAATGTGTGACACTGCGCAGGAGTGGGTACCAGTGTTGGCGAGGCCAGTCCGGAGCAATCAAAATCATTTTTGGTTTGTCCTGTTTGACTTTTAGTAGAACTTTGGAGAGCAAAGGCAGAGGGGGAAAGGCATAGACTGATAGTTTTTTCCAGCTGAAGAACAGAGCATCCACTTTCCAGGCTTTTTGTGATGGGTTCTTGTGCAAAATTTGTCCAACTGGCAGTTCTGGGGTGAGGCAAAAAGATATATGCCTGGGCTCCCCCATTTGAGTGTCAACATGTTCCAGTTTCCATTTGTGAGGGTACATGAGTTTTTTGCTTAGTTCGTCTGCAAGAACATTCTGCTTTCCTGACAGGAATTGAGCTTGTAGTTGTACTTGGTAGCTCAAGGCCGTGTTCCACAATGCCATGGCTAGTCTGCAGAGGGGGTAGGAATGTGTACCCCCCTGCTTATGTACCACATAACCGTGGTGTTGTCAGTCTATCAGTAATTGTCCTGGATGAAGGCTGTCAGTGCATTCTGTACAGCTAGTATTTCTTTTTGATTGATATGAAGGTGCATTTGTTTTGTGCTCCATTTGCCCTGAATGCACTTCCCTGCCAGATGAACCCCCCCCATGCATAGTCTGATGCATCTGTAGTTAGGGTTTGGGTGGCAGGGAGTGGTGTGAATGTCAGTCCCTTGTTTTGGTGGCAGGCCTCTGCCCACCATAGGAACTCTAGGCGCAGGCAAGGTATGATAGGAATCATTGTTTCCAGGCTGTGACAATGTTGACTCCATAAACTTTTTAAGTACCACTGAAGTTTCCTCATATGCAGTCTTGCATATGGAATTAGAAGAATGCAAGAGGCCATGAACCCCAAGGCTTGCAGTATTTGCCTTGCAAATAGCAGGGTTTTTGTGGCCACCTGTTTGAATTAAGTCACCAAATGAATTTGCTTTTCTGGCATAAGGAAAGCCATCTGGGCAGTTGTATTCAAGCTTGCACCCAGGAATGTAATCTTTTGAGAGGGTACCAGTTGAGCTTTCTTTTCATTTATGGTGTACCCTAGACAGGTTAGAACTCTTTTTACAAATGCCAGATGTTTTAAAAGAATGGCCTGGTTTTCTGCCTGAATTAGACAATTGTCCAAGTATGGATATATTTGAATATTTCTTTGCCTGCAAAATGCAATTACTGGAGCCAGGCACTTTGTGAATACCCTGGGTTCAGTAGATAAGCCAAAGGGCAGTGCAGAGAACTGATAATGCATGCAGCCTGCTTAAAAGCGTAGGAATCGTCTGCAAGATTCTCTGATTTGGATATGCAGGTAAGCCTCTTTTAAGTCGAGAGTTGCCAAACAGGCATCCTTGCCTAGCATAGGAAGTAACTGATGAAGAGTCAGCATCTTGAATTTTGGAATGTCCAGAAAGGGGTTTAGAGTAGACAGGTCCAGAATTGGACACCATGCTTTGTCTTTTCTGGGTACCAGGAAAAGTCTGGAATAGAAACCTTGTCCCTTTTTCCCTTCTGGTACTAGTTAAATAGCCCCCATGTTTAGGAGGGAAAGTACTTGTTTCTGAGCCTCTGCCCACTGATTTGGGGGCAGGTCTGGCCACCCGTTTGGAGTTGGCAGCGTGTGGAAATGAAATCTGTATCCCTGGGACACTATATTTAAAACCCATTTGTCCTGGGTTATGAGTTGCCAGTTTACTGAAAGAAGAGCCAGTTTCCCCCCCAAAGGGGTGGCTAAGAGGTAAGTGCTTGATAATTTCAAAGGGAAGTCATTGAGATTGTTTACCATAGGGTGTTGCCTTGTTGTTTCCAGATTTGGAAGTGGAAGTACCCCATTGCTTAGTTCTGAAAGTCCCTTGGGACTGAAACCTGGAGCTTTTGGAATGTCTGTGTTTGGTCGTAGTGGCTCTGAAGGGAGCTGGAAAGGACCAGTTCTTAGTAGGCCAATGCCTACTAAATCTAGGAGGTTGCACTTGTATGAAATATTTCACAGTTTGCATAGATTTAGCTTTATCTTCCATCTTTTTTAGAACTTCTTCAGCCTTACTGCCAAATAGGCGGGTCCTGCTGTAAAGGAGCATGCAAAAGTTTTGCTTTAACATGATCATTCAGAGACTGCTCCTTAAGCCAAGCATGCCTTCTAAGCACAGACCCAGTAACAGCAGCCCTACAAGAGGCCTCTAAGGAATCAAAACCACAATGCAAAGTATGTTTGCCAACTTGTTCAGCTGAATGCAATACATCCTGCAAATCTTTATTCTCCACAAAGTCAGAAATCAACATCATTTTCTGTTTAAGCAGTCCCATGATATGCTGTTGATATTTTAGCATATGAAATTGACAGTTTAAAGCCCTGATTGCTAAGGTTGCAGAAGTATAAACCTTTTTACCTAATCTATCCAGCGCCCTGGAGTCTCTATCAGAAGGGGCAGGATTTTTTTGCAGTAGAAGCCTTAATGCCCTTGGGCCCCTGAGAAATGGTAGGGTCTGCAACAGGATTTTTGAAAATGAATTTGTGGGACTCAGGAACCCTGTAGTACCTGTCTGGCTTGCTATGGGCTGGAGGCAAGGAATCAGGGGCCATACTGGATTCCGAAAACACATCAATAATATCTAGTACAGGAGGTATAGCCAATGGCCTATGCTGAGGAAGAAGGAAATCCCTAAGCCTCTTTTTGGATTCAGAGAAATCCTGACTTTCCCAGTGGAAATGCTCCCTTAAGGTATGCAAAGTTTCCTCAAAAGAGAAATCCTCATGCGGAGAAGCAGAGGGAATGGAATCCTCTGCAGAGTCCTCATAAGTAGGTATGGATAAATCCAGATCATTAGAAGAGTCAGAAGAAACAGAGTCCTGTTCAGAAGATTCATAGTCAAATTCAATCCTAGGCCTCTTGGAGGGGTGGGGGTTGACTACCCCTGATTAGAGTAAATCTTCAGCCATTTTGATAATTTGTTTTTTAGGCATAGGGGCCTGAACATGTGGCCTGGGTGTCGCTTTTTTAGACCTAGAATGAGATTTAGGCCTTAGCACTGAAGTTGGAGTCAGTTTAATATGCAAGTCTGTAGGCCTGAATACACCCTCAGAAGCCGGTACCTGCTCAGTGGCTCCGGACCCATCCAAGGTAGAGACATCTGCGGGTTCCATATGTGAAGCATCTCGCGGCACACCGGACTCTGAATGGGTCTCAGTAGAGGCCTGCGAATCAGAAGTAGCGGGTATCAGGGGCTGCAAAAGTACCTCACTGAGTACTGGCGACTGGCTTAGGAGAAGCATCGTCAGCAGTTTTGGACCTCAATGGCCTGTCTGTCTTTTTCTTTGCGTTTTTTCGGTATTACAGTAGTCGGATGGCTAACCAACGTAATTTCTGGATAATTAAACCGAGAACCGAAATATTTTGAAGCAAAAATGTTCCGACGACGGATAGTGCGCTGATTAAATAAAGCACAAAACCAACAGCAAAGTACGTTTGTGGTCAGGGCCTAGGCAAGGAATACAGTACAAATGAAAATCCTTATGAGGTATTTGCTTCCCACAAGTAATACAATTATTAACTTTTGTGGACATCGGTAAGGAGCAAGAAAAAGTTTCCCCAACGGGGTACATAGGTTTTAGTTGAAGACTTCGGTTCTGAAACTCGAAAATGTAAATTTCAGGAGTCGGCCGACCGGCACTTGCGAACTGCTTCTGCTTCGGGCATCGCGCAGCAAGAAAGACTGATGTAATGGCGTTGGCTGCATGTTTTACATCCCCGACGACCTGTCATGGAAGAAGGGACAGCAACCGACGCAGGACCCAAGACTTTGTTAATCAGGCCGACTGAGGGCTACCTGCCAGCAGATTACCCAAATGTAATGACTGCAACAGTGAAACACGATGATCATCAGGAAGAGAGCGTTTGTGCTCCTCCGTGTCCTTAGTTTTGGGTCTGGCAGACTCGCTCTGTTTTGTTCTTTTTCCCTCCTTTCCTGTATTTTACTGGGAAAGGGAGAAACAGCTGAGAGATGGTGATTGCCTTTCAGCAATAACTTCGCCCTCTTGCCTACCACAGCTCTGCCACCAAACATGATGCAGACCTGGCACAACATCTAGGTGTTCTGCAACCAAATAGTTGGCATTCTGTGGGGGCAGCTTCTGCCTAGATGCAACACAGTTCTTAATGCCAACGCTTTATCCATTTTAAAGTAATACAAGCTACACTGTAATACGATTCATACAGTACAACACAAAAAGCTAAACAACAGCAATAAACCTACTAGCAATAAAACTACTATAATTCGTATTAAGATAAGCATACCAAGAGAAAAAGAAAAGCTTGTTTTTTCTTCAGAGAAAAATACATCTAAACAGCTAACTATGTACATTAACAAACTAAAACACTATAACCCCAACAGGTCCAAACATACTATACTAACCTATCAAACAACAAAGCAGTATGAGAAAACTACAACACTATAAAAAAAGATAGAGGAGGTAATATCTAAAGCAGATTATAAGCAAAAATGGCACTTATCCGCAGAGGTCATGGAACCATGAAGGTGATGGCAGCAAATGAGATCTGAGTAGAGGCAGTTACAACAAGGAGTTATGGTTAGAGGAGGCAAAGCTCACGGACTAAAGACTCTGAATGTGGCGGTTGTGGATATGATTTGGATCAGATAACCCAAAATTTGAGATGGATGGAAAACACAATAAAAGATATTACATTTGATATTTCAGAATAAGGGTCTCTAAAGGTGCCCTCAGTGAATGTGGTAGTGTAGCCAGAGGTATAGGTGAATTTCAAATTCTGTTCTACCACCCAAGCAGCCCTCTCCCACAACACCAGATATTATACTTGATATTTCAAAATAGGGGTCTCTAAAGGTGTCTTCAGTGAATGTGGTAATGTAGCCAGAGGTATAGGTGAATTTCAATTCCAAATTCTGTTCTACCACCGAGACAGCCCTCTCCACAGCAGTATATGCTACATGGGCCAGTAACGTTGCATCCTCTGCAACCAAGAGGCTATATGGACTTGAAATTTTCCTTCAAGAAATCCTCAGGCAGTCAGGTAGCTGGATCGGATACATTTAGAACTTAATGATGCCTATGACTAGGGCAAGATAGATAATAGCTAAAAACTGCAAAACATTAAACATTTAGCAAGTAATACCATAAAGAAATGAAATTTCTCACACGCTATAAAAGGCGCAAAAAAATATCAAAAATTAAAACAGCAGCCTTTGTCTATTAACTGCATTTACAACATCTAGAGACGTCACTGTGAGGAATAAACCAGAAAGTCAGAAAGAAGCAGTACATAATGGGCTAAGGGTGAGGCCAGCAACCTGAGAAGAAAGTGTTGTGCAGTCCTAATGCAACCTGAAAATCAGTTCCTGAAACTGAATCTCTACTACAGTACCAAATCCCTTGTTCTGCTCTCAAGCCAATCACCTCTGCCACCATAAATGCTTTTTTTCTACAGCTCATACATCTAAATATGTACTAAATTTAGTACATGAAGAACCATCTAAGTACAACTGACACACCTAACCCAAAACAATCTCCTCTCCCCTATCCAACATGGCTTTCGCCCTGGCCACTCCACCATGACTGCCCTTCTTTCCTTTATGGAAACCATCAACACTGAACAAGACTCAGGCAAATTTGTATCTACGCTATTCCTAGACTTGTCAAAAACCTTTGACATCATCTCCCTCACCCTACTCATATCCCAACTTTCCATCCTACATCTCTCTCCCTCCATCATAGCCTGGTTTTCCAGCTACCTGTCCAACTACCAACAAGCTGTCCAGTGGAAAACTTCAACCTCCCCCCTCCTCCCTAAACCCACAGGCGTCCCCTCAAGGTTCTGTTCTTGGCCCTCTACTCTTTAACCTGTTTATTAACAACTTTCACCACTCCATCCCAGGGTCATCTGTCATCCAATATGCAGACGACTCAATTATCATCTGCTCAGCTTTCTCACCTTCTGAGCTCCTTGCAAAAACCCAATTAGCCTTCTCCACAACTGAAACCTGGACGCAGTCCAAACACTTAGCTTTAAATGCAAATAAAACTAAACTAATGATCTTTTCCCATACCAAAAACTCTATTATTGACAAAACCTCATTCACCGTACGAAGCCTGACCACCACCCCCCTTGAAATCATTCCCAACACCAAATCATTGATGATGAACTAAAATTTGATACCCACATCCATTCCGCAATAAAAAAAAAACACCAAAAGATAGGTCTCCTCTACAGACACAACCACTTCCTCAGCCCCTCTACCCATCAAACCCTGGCATCCACCTTCCTGCTCCCCTCCCTGATGTATGGTGCCCCTCCGTTCACAAATCTCCACCTCGGCTTATGATCCAAACTTGAATCCTGCTACCACAAGATCTGCAAATTTGCAAAAAATTCAAAAATTTCATCCCATCACTGCCACTCCCTCTTCACCCTCAATTGACTTGAACTCCCCATCTACCTCAGTTACCTACAACTCACCATTGCCCACAAGCTCATCTTTAAACCCACAAACTGCCCATCTCTCACTACATACTTAAAACCCTATATACCCAACCGCCAACTCAGATCCACAAACCAAAATCTCCTTCAGGTCTACAAACCAGCATGACCTCTTGGCCATCTACTACTGTCCTACTCCTTAGCCAAGCAGTGGAAACCCCCCACCTTCACAACCTTCCAAACCATACCAATTTCAACTCTCAGCTATTCTCCCATCTATTAGCCAAATGGGAATGCCCATGTCACGCTCCAACATAAACCCCTCTCCACCCATCTCTTTCGACCCTGCACGGAAATCATAACCACTTACCAGTTCTATTGCTTCATCTCAACCTAAAACAGTCTCGCCCTACCAGAGACTGATTTTCTCTCCGCTATCTAATGTACTATACTTTCCATAAACCATTTGCAGAAAAAGACATTTTTGTCAAATAAGCTCTTTGTAAGTAAACATTAAACAAGTAGCTACTAGCCCTTTGCAGGTTAGGTGTACCATTTTGCATAGAGAGAGAGAGTACAAAGAGCTTATTTGACAAAAATGTCTTTTTCTGCAAATGTTCAGTTTACCCAACCTCCAAATGGGCTAGTAACCTTCTGTTTAAATGTTAACTCACTAAAAGTTGATTACATAATGTATTATATTTCTGTAAATATTTTAATTGTTCTGTACAAATCTGTGTTATTCTTTTGTAACATGTAATATGTAACTTGCAATATTTGGAGCTTTTCTCCCCAGGCCTCCACTGAAAAAGGGCTTTTTACGGCCCAGTGGACTTCTTTGGTCATCAAACTTAAATAAATAAATTTGAAATAGCTAACACTGTAACGTGCATCAATTTACACTTGGGTTATCATTTTTGGTGGACCACTTACAGCCTTATTTATCTATTTTTTTTTAAAGTGGGACACTGTTTCCTTTGTGAACATGCTGTACCCTTAAAAATCTGAACTCCACGGCTTATGCACTGCACGCCTAGCTCCATCCATGACATGCCCATAAAAAGTACAGTTTTGTACCTACCATAAATGTAGATGTTCGAGTGTACACCCTGCTGCAGTCATCACACTTGGGTTATCCTGCCGTCAGGCGGTCCCGCAGTCGGCCGGAATTCCAAAGTCTTGGTCCGGCGTCGGTTGCTGTCGCTTCTTCCCTGACGTCAGTGCGCCAGGGGTATATATAATGCATCCGGTGCCATTTTCTTCAGTTTTTCTTGCCCATGTCAGGTGCCCCCAAAAAGGTGGTCAGTAATTAGTACCAATTTATGAAGTTTTTTGCACAAACACAAAATCCCCTCCAGCCATAAGCAAATACATCAGGAAGGTTTTGTAGAGATTTAGTCAGTTAGCTCAGAGGGGATGGAGGGGGGGGTAACCTGGACTGCAGCAGGGTGTACACTCGAACATCTACATTTATGGTAGGTACAAAACTGTACTATGTTCATCGTGTTACCCTGCTGCAGTCATCACACTTGGGTAGAATCCAAAAGCTAAGGATGGGTGGAGGATTCATAGAGGGTTAGAGGAGGCTAGAAGGCCCTGCAGAACTGCAGTGGCGAAGCCAGCTCTAGTCTTAGAGTAAAGTGGTAAGTGGTAGTGTTTGATAAAGGTGTGTACTGAATTCCAAGTTGCAGCTTCCAAAATCTCCTTGGTTGGAACCCCCCTGAGGAAGGCTGCAGATGTAGCTGTTGCCCTGGTAGAGTGGGGCCTAATGGTAGCAGGAACTGGTTTTCCATGATGGGTAAAGCAAAAACGAATGCAATGTCCTATCCATTTGGAAATGGTTTGTTTTGATATAGCCTTCTCTTGTGAAGCTGTAGCATAGGATACAAAGAGCTGGTCAGATTTCCTGAAAACCTTAGTTTTATCCAAGTAGTAACGAAGTTGCCTGTGAATGTCCAAGGAATGCAGGAGTCTTTCTCCTTTGTTCTGTGGATTTGGGAAAAAGGTGGGTAAGTGGATGGTTTGATTTAAAGCCACACTGGAAACCACCTTAGGCATGAAGGAAGGATTAGTACGTAGAGAAACTCTGTCTTGATGGAAAATGAGGAAAGGTTCCACTGCCATTAGTGCCTGCAGCTCTGAGACTCTTCTAGCTGAAGTTATTGCTAGCAGCAGGGCAGTCTTCCATGATAGAAACTGTAGATCTGCAGAGAAAGCTGGTTCAAAGGGAGGTAGCGTAAGTTTTTCCAGAACAAAATTGAGGTCCCATGTTGGTGTAGGTGCTCTCCTGGGGGGTCTAATGTTTTTTGTCCCTCTGAGGAACTGCCTTAGAAGTGGATGTGAAAATAAGGGTGGAACCGTGTTGTAGTGGGCTGAAATAGCTGATGCATGGATTTTAATGGAAGAAAAAGAAAGTCCTTTGTGCAACATCTCAGTTAAATACTGTAGAATCTGAGGCATGTGAGGCTGAAGTGTGTTTTGGCCTTTAGCTTGGTTCCAGGCACAAAATCCTTTCCATTTGTCCGAGTAGGCCTTCCTGGTGCTGGGCCTCCTAGCTTCCAGAAGAACCTCCATAACTGCTTGTGAAAGAGGAGCTGGCTGGATGCTTAGTTGATTTGCCATGCAGCCAGATTTAAGGTTTGGAGTTGGCTGTGTAGAATCTGATTGTTTTGCTGTGTGAGCAAATGAGCAATTTGTGGCAAAATCCAAGGTGGGCCTTGGGCCATATTCCTTAATAGTGGGTACCAGTGCTGGCATGGCCAGTCTGGGGTTATGAATATCAGTCGTGGTTTCTCCTTTCTGATTTTCAGTAGCACCTTTGTGAGGAGAGGCAATGGAGGGAAGGCATATACTGTCAGGTTTTTCCAACTGAATGAGAGTGCGTCCACTTTCCAAGCTAGATGGTGAAGTGTCCTTGTACAGACTTTTGTTAGCTGATAGTTTTGGGGGCTGGCAAACAGGTCTATGACTGGAAGGCCCCATTTTTGAGTTATCATTGCAAATACTTGTGGATCCAGCTTCCACTCGTGGGTATCCATGATGTTTCTGCTGAGGTCGTCTGCCAATGTGTTCTTTTTTCCTGGCAGGAATTGAGCTTGTAACTGAGCTTGGTAAGCCAGTGCTGTGTTCCACAAGGTCACTGCTTGTCTGCATAGGGGGTAGGAGTGTGTACCTCCTTGTTTGTTTATGTACCACATTACTGTGGTGTTGTTCGTCCTTATTGTAAGTTGTCCTGGATGTAATAGGTTCTTGAAGGCTGTCAGAGCATTCTGTACAGCTAGCATCTCTTTTTGATTGATGTGCAGATTTCTTTGATCTGCAATCCATACGCCTTGAAAGCACTGTCCCGCCATGCGTGCCCCCCAGGCATAGTCCGATGCATCTGTTGTCATAGTTTGCCTGGCTGGGGGCAAGATGAAAGGCTGACCCTTGTTGAGGTGACATGCCTGTGACCACCATAGAAACTCCTGTTGTAGGCAAGGAATGAGAGATATCATTGTGTCCAAGCTGTGGCTGTGTTGAGACCATACACTTTTTAGGTACCACTGTAATTTCCTCATATGCAGCTTTGCAAATGGTATTAGTAGTATGCAAGATGCCATGAAGCCCAAGGCCTGCAGAATTTTTCTTGCAGGGAGCAGGGTCTTTGTTGCCATTGTTTTGAAATATTGAGTCAGTTGTAGTTGTTTGTCTGGCGTCAGATAAGCCTTCTGGGTCGCTGTATTCAAGCTGGCACCCAGGAATGTCATATTTAGTGAGGGTACTAGTTTTGATTTCTTTCCGTTTACTGTGTACCCCAGGCAGCTTAGAAGATGTTTTACAAAAGCCAGATGATGTAAGAGGATGTCCTTGCTTTCTGCTTGAATAAGGCAGTCATCCAGGTATGGGTATATTTGAATTCCTCTTTGTCTGCAGTATGCAATTACTGGTGCCAGGCATTTTGTGAAGACCCTGGGCGCAGTAGATAAGCCAAAGGGCAATGCAGAGAATTGGTAATGGGTTGAACCTGCAATGAAACGGAGGTATCTTCTGTAACTTTGTCTGATAGGGACATGCAGGTATGCCTCCTTGAGGTCCAATGTTACTAGCCATCCTTTCTTGCCCAACATGGGAAGAAGCTGCTGTAGTGTTAGCATCTTGAATTTGGGTACTTGTAAGAAGGTGTTTAGAATTGAAAGGTCCAGAATTGGTCTCCAGGCATTGTCCTTTCTGGGGACTAGAAAGAGTCTTGAGTAAAATCCTTGGCCTTGCTCTCGTGTAGATACCAGCTGAATGGCTCTCATATCCATGAGAGCTGTAATTTGTTTTTGTGCCTCTGCCCATTGATTTTGTGGCAGGTTTGGCATTCCTCTTTTCATTGGCAAGGTGTGGAAATGGAATCTGTATCCTCGTGAAATTATGTCTAGGACCCATTTGTCCTTTGTGACAATGTGCCAGTTGTCTGAAAAAAGTGTGAGTTTTCCTCCCAAGGGAGCTGCCAAGAGACTGTTGCTTGGCCAGATGAGGTGCAAGTCATTGAGTTTGCCATCTGGTGGATTGGGGCCTGTCTTCTCCCCCCTTCTGTGTTGCAGTGCCCCATTGTCGAGGTTTGTATTGGGCTTGTGGTTGTCCTCTGCCTCTTGGACGTCTGCATTTACCCCTCTGTGGTCTGTCGGTAGCTGGAAAGGACAAATTTTTAGTTGGCCAATTTCTGCTGAAGCGAGGGTGCTGTACCTGTAGAAAATCTTTGACTGTCTGCATAGATTTTGCCTTATCCTCCATTTTCTTTAAGACTTCTTCTGCCTTAACTCCAAATAGAACATCCTGCTGTAAGGGAGCATCTAGAAGCTTTGCTTTAACATGATCAGGCAGAGTTTGTTCCTTTAACCAAGCATGTCTACGTATAACAGACCCAGTGGAAGCTGCTCTGCAGGAAGCCTCCAAAGAATCAAAACCACATTGTAAAGTATGTTTGCCCACCTGTTCAGCTGCATGCAACAGATCCTGCATTTCTTTCAATTCAGACTGTTGACGGAGTGTGCTCATTTTTGGTTTTAGCTGAGACATGAGAAATTGCTGATATTTTAGCATGTGAAATTGGCAATTTAGTGCTCTCATAGCTAGAGTGGCTGAGGTGTAAACCTTTTTCCCCCACCTGTCTAGTGCTCTGGAGTCCCTTTCAGAGGGTACAGGATTTTTTGCCATAGAAGCCTTAGCCCCTTTGGGACCCTGGGAGATAGTCTCTGGATCAGCAACAGGACTTTTATAAAGGAATTTGTGTGAATCAGGCACTCTATAGTATCTGTCTGGTTTGGCTGGAGCAGGAGGCAGAGAATCTGGGTTCAAACTAGATTCTAAGTAAACATCATCCACAATGTCTAAAACTGGGGGGATGGCAAGTGGTCTGTGCTGGGGGAGTAAAAGAAACTCTCTGAACCTTTTCTTTGAGTCAGAGTAGTCCTGACCTTCCCAGTGAAAATGTTCCCTCATAGTGTGTAAAGTTTCTCCAAAGGAGTAGTCTTCAGGAGGAGAAGCTGAGGGAATAGAATCCTCAGCATCAGAATCTTCATAAGGGGAGAAGGAGTAATCCTGGTCCTGAGAGGAGCCTGAGGAAACAGACACTTGATCAGAGGAGGCATAATCTTCCTCTTGTCTAGGACTTTTGTCAGGTGGGGATTGGGAACCCCTGATTAAAGAGATCAAATCTTCAGCCATTTTAAGCATCTGTTTCTTAGGCATGGGGCCTTGAACTGGAGACTGCAGTGCAGTCTTTTTAGGTTTAATAGGAGTCTTAAGCTTAGGATACGTTTTTATGGTGAGCGTCGTCGGTCTGAAGATGCCTTCAGAAACCGAAGGTGTTTCTGCAGCACCGACATCTCTTTCTGCAGAGTCGTTGGTAGGGGCTGAACAAAATGGCTGCGTCAGCCTAGCGCTCTCCGCCAAAGGCTCCAAAGCGGTCTCGGGTTCCAAATCTGCGGTAGTCAGGGGCTGCGTCGGAGCCTCACTGAAGACCGGTGAACCGGAGACCGGTCCAGCCGATGCCTCTGAGTCTGGCTTGGGTCTAGGCTACCTGTCCTTATCCTTGCGTTTTTTGTGCACGCCGGTAGTCGGTTGCTCCGACGGCATTGTGTAGTTAAATTTTCTACCGAAATAGTGTCGTGCGAAATCAAAGCGCCTTTTTATAGTACGCTTATTAAACCTAGCACAAAAACGACAACCAGTGACGTCATGGTCTGGGCCTAGGCAAGGTATGCAGTAAGAGTGAAAATCCTTATGAGGTATTTGCTTCCCACAAGAAATACAATTATTAACTTTTTCTGACATCGGTCTGAGGCAAGAAAGGTTTCCCCAATGGGGTACTTAGCTTAATTGAAGACTTCGGATCTGAAATTCGACTTTGGAAATCTCAGGAGTCGGCCGACCGGCACTTGCGAACTGCTTCTGCTTCGGGCACCGTGCAGCAAGAAAGACTGGAGAAAATGGGGTCGGATGCATTATATATACCCCTGTCACACTGACGTCAGGGAAGAAGCGACAGCAACCGACGCCGGACCAAGACTTTGGAATTCTGGCCGACTGCGAGACCACCTGACGGCAGGATAACCCAAGTGTGATGACTGCAGCAGGGCAACACGATGAACATAGTCACAAAGCCTGGCTCTAACGCTATTATATAGAGCTAAAGAAAGTTTGTCAAAAGCAGTCTGTTTTGCATTATGTGCTTCTCCTCTACACCTGCCTGCTAAAAGTGCAGTTGTGTAAGTTTACTCATCATAACAGTATGTGTTCATACACATCAATGCAGCAGTAGCCATTACGATATGGGATGTCTCCTGCGCCAAACACACTACAGACCTGGCCACTTATACATGCAATTAAACCAGCCCTCCAGAGTCCATTTTTAAGATGCAGTAGTAGAAAGGGGCAGATAAACATTATTTTCAGTCTACTTCTTTGGAGTACACAAGCATAACAGGCCAAACCTCCATAAATAACATGCCATCTTTCTCGACCAGTACTTGATGTATGCCTTCCTCATACAAAGTAATGCATGATTCGTCATTCCCAGTATACTCTGCTGGATAAACACTCTGGGAATGTAGAATTCGTGGGTCACAGCAGCTTCTGAAGGTGACACACAACAGAGGACAGAGGAGAAGCAGACTAAGTGTCTCAATGAAGCTGTTGGTCTCAGACTACACAAAGGAAGTGGGCCTATGGTTTGCATCACTCATCTCCTGTGACTTCTTTTTCTTCTTAGCTGAGGGGCTCTGCTGAGGAACTGGATGACAAGCCTGCTCATGCCAAATATCTATTTTCTAGAATTACTCTGAGGGAATTAAGTCTCCTCCTGACTGTTTTATGTGTAAAAGAAAAACAAATGGTACAACCTTGCACTGTGTTCCTCACCCAGGCAAATAACTCAATTGGAATAAGTATCTTTATAAGGAATTTGTCTTCCACGAGCACACATGCCCTTTCTGACAAGCATATTTACGATATATCTTTAGACAAGAAAAAAGGGTTCCCAATGGAATATCAACCTGTCTGAAGTCTGAGATGCTGAATGGCTGAAAAAAAACGGACTTACATATACTAACTCTAAGATGGCCATGTCTTGGAATATTCCCTTTTCTCTGTGGTACAGCGATCTTGGAGTTGGTATATACAAGTTCAAGGGGCGTGAGGGGTGCGGGGGGGGGGGGGGCTTGACCCCTGCGAAAAAGAAATGTAAAGGAGCACACAGATCTTTGAGATTCGCTCTTTTCCCGTTTTTCCAGTCTTTTTTTTCTGGCCTACTGAAATAATCAGCACTGGAAATGCCGAATGCCAATATTTTAATAGAGAGTCAAAATGACACTTGGGTACTCACAGTATTCATTGGGGACTAGTGAAGTCCAACCACTGCAGTTTTATTTCATATGCCTGGTATACAAAAAAAGTCACAGCACCTGCAGACCTTGCTTGTGCACACAATCTACAGCAACCACGTTTAAGGAGTGAGCTAACTTAACTCAACACCTATGTGGTGTGCAATGTCAGACATCTAGCAGCCTACACACATCCTGCATTCCACATAACTTTCTGAAAAATAAACTAAAAAGCATTTTGTGAACAGCAAAAGCTATCACAACTATACAAATAGCAGTGTAATTACTAAGAAATATTCTTTACGATGATGTCAGTGAAGTCATAATATTTTCAAAAGCATTATTAATATATTATAATGCAGACAAACCCCAAATTATATTTTTGATAAACTTTCACAAACAAATTGTCATACCTTGGAAACTGTTCAACTTAAGTATGTATTGTTAGAATATTTTTTTTACTAGAATTAAGATTTCACACAAGATATTAATCTACGAGTACATATTCACTATGTGTACAGAAATATGAAAACATATGTTCAGTTGCATAATTAGCAAAATAAATAATGAATGTCTCTCACAAGATGTGTAGTATATAGTGCAAATATCAAACACAGATTTTTTTCCAGTATCATACAAGCTTTCGCCAAATGTCATACAACAGTTTGCAAGTCACTTTTTTTTTTGAAGTATTAAGTACATATGGAAATGTTTTATTTTCATAATTAGTAACAAACTAGCAATAACTTGGGTATAAGTGTAATGTAAATGGACATTGGTGGGAGACATGAAAATTTATTGCCATGGCACATGACATCATACTCCTCATTAACATGTAGGGCTCAGTTATGAAAATAAGAAGATAAATATTAAAACATTAATAAGTGACAAAATGACAAATTTCTTTGTGCAAACGTATCCTAGGTTAAAATCTTAAGAGCCATTTTGTTAATAACTCCTTTTACTTTCTAATATTGCATATTTTTACCGGGTAAGACACTTAAAGAAGCCAGACCCCAAAAAAGTCTGGACACAAAAGAACCTAGGGGTGTGAACTAGAAGTACACAATGATGTGTCGCATGTTAAAAGTTTATCAGTTCTTAATCTATAATCCAATAAGATGCATCTTCTGTCTAAACAAAATTAAACTCTGAATATTTATTATGTTATAAACCATCTCAACAATTTTCCATTTTTTTACTACTTAAAAGGTATAATATCCCAAAAGCACTGCTGCATTTGAAGAACATTAGAAGGGAAAATAATGGCCAGACTTCAGAATTCCTTCTCATATGGAGTAAGGTTAGGAAGTCACTTTAATACTGGACATTTAAGACAGAGCACTGCAACAGTAAAACGGGTTTCTCTTAACTTTTAAAAGTACTTTGCTGGTCTCATATTTCCTAGCAGTTCTGGCAGTCCCCACTGTGGTCTAGACAAATGACATCTTGTTCATATTTAGGAATAGAAGCTGATGCTGGCTTATGTCTTGCAGTTTTTTGAGTAAGTGAAATATTCAGTTACATTAGTACCTGGAACCAGGAAACTCACAGGTATATTGTCTACCATATGTATGGGACACGAGCAGAATCCTTCAAGGTGCATTACATTTGCATGTGCTTGACTCAATAAGAAAAAAGCAAACATGACAGTATGTGATGTGCATTTCTATGGACAATAAATGGCATACAGAACGTGCTCAGTGCACCATAAAACTCAAACAGCAAACAAAATATTGGCATAAGCTAGACTGCCACTTTGTAAATGACGTACATCCAGAATTACAAAGACTACAGGCAGCACAAAAAACTTATTACTTTGATAAAAGCATGGCAGCCACTGCACATGACATTACAGAGCATTTTGGGGTGGTGGTGTTGTGGGGCTAAAAATAAAATCACAAAAGGTAACATCGTGTGTATCTGCAGGGAGAGGGTGCGATATAAGATATTAATAGTGTTGGGACTGGGAAGTGGTGAAGAATGTTTGCAAGAGTATAAACTACAGTAGTCAGTGTAGTTCAGTACTGCAAAAGATGCTTGTTAGCTATTACAACAAAGGGTATGGGAACACTCCAAGAGCATGCTGCAAGCCATGCATTCTCAGCAGTGCCACAGGTACTTCCTAGATAGTTACATTAAGGAGAAGGGCACAGAGCAAGAACAGATTATACACACTGCTAGATATGTATGTCAAGTGTAAAAGGGAAAATGTTTACACTGTATTGCAAGATGCAAAAACCTAATACTGTACAATCATGTCTGACTAATGTGCAAGAAAGAGAAGTTATGTACTCACCATAATGTTTCATGTGAATTGTCCATCTTGCCTTCATTCTGTACTTATGGGATTGGCTCCGACTCGGTCGATTGCAAACTCTCGAGGTCTCCAACTAGCTTGTGGAAAGGTCCTTATCCCATAGGTTCATAGGTTGGAAAGGTCTTTATCCCATAGGTTCATAGGTTGGTATTAGGCTATCGGCCCTAGGGCCTATACAAGCCTAGCCATAACAATTCTCTGGCTATTTCTTCTCACACTATTTACTTCCCTGGACCCCTGTCTAGCAGGGCGACTGACGTGATCCCTGGGGTAAATTTCCTTTCTCCCATCCAATCATCAAGGTTCCTTTTGAAGAGGGACAAAGAGGTGCTCTGCTTGACATGTATGGGCAGTCTATTCCAGAGTCTGGGGAGTCTCTGGGTCAGGAACCTATCCCTCCAGCATGTTTTGTTTATTGTGATGACAAGATTTAGATCGCTGGAGCGTGTGTCTCTGAGGGATTGGGATTTCTTTACGTGTAGCATGTCCAACAGCTCTGGGCTTGACATGGCCTTGTATGTTAAGCAGAGATCACCTCGGAGTAGACGATATGTGACAAGAGTATAGCTGGAGTTTTTTAAGGCGGTCAGCATAGGGCATCTGCTTTAGGCCTGAGATTCCTTTAGTGAGGTATTTCTGCAGCCTTTCCAGTTGTTGCAGATGTCTTGAGAGGTACATACCAAATGGGGCGTTGTATTCTATAATGGGTCTAATGAGGGATGAGTACATGATGCTCTAGTGCATTCCCCAGATCTTGTTTGCTGGTATACTAATATGAATATGAGACTTCCCTATTATGCATAAGCCAAGAATAGTGTCAGAGGTGGTGGTGCTGCGGTAGCGTTGTCGCCTCACAGTAAGACATTGTCCTGTTCGATTCTCAGCTGGAGCGTCTTCTGTGTGTAGACATTTGTGAATGGGCGTACCTTCGTTGAAGGATGTGCGTCAGGGCTGGCAACTCGGCACGTAAAAATCTACTGCTAATCATTAGCGGACCGGAGTTCCACTGTGGCGACCCCTAACCGGGAAAAGCCGAAAGACACAATGTGTCAGAGAACATCAGATGCCAAAATAGTAACCTCTAGGTCCTCCAGGAGTCAAAGGTCGGGGGTAGGAGGGGGGACATAATAATGAAAGCGAGACGGACAAGTCACATGGAACATTATGGTGAGTACATAACTTCTTTATGTGAAGTTGTCCTATCTCACCTTCCATCTGTACTTGTGGGACAGCGTCCCTAGCACCATCTTTCTTGGGTGGCTCATGGGAGAACATTCTTCAGAACAGTGAACCCAAAAGAGGTCCTGTCCCTGGAGGCCAAATCAACTTTGTAATGAATGATAAAGGTATAAGGCCTTGCCCATGTTGCTGCCGCGCAAATGGTATCAAAAGGCAATTTTGCACAAAAAGTAGAAGAGGTCGATATAGCCCTGGTAGAATGAGCTCTTATTTTGTCTGGAAGTTGTTTACTCACTGACTGATGGGTAAATGAGATGCAATGTGACAACCACCTGGATAAAGTGGATTTTGCCACTTTTGCAATCTGAAAAGGTTATAAACAATTGATCAGTCCCTCTGAAATCCTTTGTCCTATGTAACTAAAAATGCAATTGTCTATGCACATCCAGTTGGTGTAACATGTATTCTGCCTTACTGCCATACTTGGGAAAAAAAACTAGTAACTCTACAGACTGATTTAAATTTGATTCTGAATAGACCTTGGGCAGAAAGGGTGGATTTGTGCGAAGTGAGAGACTGTCACTGTGAAACAACATATACGGGGAGGTTTGATAGATAATGCTTGTAACTCTGAAACCCTTCTAGCTGAAGTAATAGCTACTAAGAAAATAGTCTTCCAAGTTAAGAACTTCAAGTTGCAGGATGATGCAGGTTCAAAGGGGGAAGAATTATGTGGGATAATACGAAATTTAGATTTCATGGAGGTAGAGGTGGTTTAATGGGGGGGGGTCTTAACAGATTAGTATCTCTCAAGAAAGCTTTGCAAAGTCCGTGAGACATAACGTTCAGTCACTCACCTCCAACACAAAAACTGGAGATTGCTGCTAACTGAACACAAATAGTAGCTGCAGCCGCTCCCTCATTAAAAAGCTTTGCTAAAAATTCCAGTATATAAGGTATGGATGCAGAGAAAGGATCAATATGATTTTTTAAGGCCCAGGAGGAAAGTCTTTTCCATTTGTTGACATATAGCCTTCCGTTGAAGCTTTATGAGAAGAAATCAGGATATGTTGCACTGAGGATGAAAAGTTATGTAGCCTGGCAATGTTTGGAATTGGAGCAGCCAAGCTGTCAACTTGAGGGTCTGAAGAGATGGATGGAGCATTCCCGACGGATGTATCAGCAGATCCTGCACTGGGTCCAGAATCCAAGGCTCCTCCCAAAGATGAGGCCACAAGAAGGGGAACGAAATTTGACAAGGCCAGTAAGGGTCTACAAGAATTAAGGTCCTTCCCAATGTGCTGGCTTTCTGAAGAACTTTGGGAATCAATGGAAATGGAGGGAAGGCGTAAAGGAGACCCGGAGGCCAATTGTGTACAAGTGCATCCCCTGGGGTTTCCCCCGGATGGGGGATTATGGCAAAGTAGTTGCTGCATTTGGCATTCATGGAAGTGGCAAAAAGATTGCAGCAAGGCTGGCCCCATTTTCTGAAAATCATTTCTACTATTTCTTGTTTCAGGGACCACTCGTGTGGCATTAGTATCGCTCTGCTGAGTTTTTCTGCTATCACGTTGGATTTCCCCGGGATATGCTTTGCTATCAGAAAACGTTGGGAGGAGGTTGCCCACTGCCATACTCTCAGGGCCTCTCAACAAAGGGGGTAAGGATCTCTGGTTCCTCTTTGCTTGTTGATATACCATACCATTGACATATTGTCCATCTGGATTGCAACCATTCCCAGTGGAAAAGAGTCTTGGCATGCCTGCAAAGCAAGAAGCACCACTCTCATCTCTTAGGACATTGATATGCAAGTGGGCCTCATGATCCTGCCAAGTGCCTTAGACTGTCTTTCCCTGATAACACCCCCCTCATCTGGGAAGCATCCGTGGTCGCAGTGGCCAGCGGTGATGGGGGAATGAAAGGTCGACCTGAAGTCACTTGATCGGAGTGAAGCCACCAACGATGGTCTCCTGCAAGACTATGTCAACATAATATGGTGCAATATCGGAAGTTCCTGTATGGATCACTGGGGGAACAGCAGCCATTGTAGAATTCCCATGTGCAGCCGCGCTATGGGAATTACATTTATTGCAGCTGCCATGGTGACTAACACTTTTAGAACCCTCCTTGCTTGAGTCTTCCTTTTGAAAAGAAGGTCTAGAACCTGTGCTCGAAGGGTCTGTACTCTCTCAGGTGGAAACTTTACTATCATTGTTGCAGTGTCTAAATCTGCGCCAATGATATGTTGAGATGGCAATAAGACAGATTTTTCGTAGTTTATTGTGACCCCTAGACGAGAACAAAGTGACAGAGTGCCATCTCTTGCTTCTGTTAGTAGATGCTTGATGGTGGTGGTTAAGAGCCAGTCGTCTAGGTATAGAAACACTCGGAATCCCAAACGTCTCAAGGCAGCCGTAACTACTGCCATGCATTTGGTGAACGCTTTGGGGGCTGTAGTGAGACCAAAGGGCAGAGGTTGGAATTGGTAGTGACTGGCTCCAAGCCAAAATCGCAGATGACTCCTGGATGGCCTGCCCATTTTTATGTAGTACTATGCATCCTGGAGGTGTACAGAACACATCCAATTGTCTTTTTCCAGAAAGGGAAGTACAGACTGCAGTGTAACCATCCTGAACTTTGTCTTTTTTACAGACTTGTTCAGTCTGCAAAGATCCAGTATGGGTCTCCAGTCCCTTGTTTTCTTTGGAACTAAAAAGAACCGTGAATAAGTCTTGGATCCTATCTGGTCTGCGGGAACCAGTTGGATGACTCTCTTTTTTTTCTAGCAACTTCTGTATTTCTAGGGTTGCTTGTTTTCTGTGACTGGGTGGAACATCCAGAATGCTTCTTATGTGTGGGGCAGGAACAGAAAATGGTATAGAGTAACCTCTGGATATAATGCTTTGTACCCACTTGTCTTTTATTATTTTTAGCCAGGCATCTGGGTACAAAGATAAGTGACCCCCAACTACCTCCAGAGAGGGACAGACTGTCCTCCGTTCAGGAGCGCTGAAAGGGCTTGCCAAAGAAGGATTCTCTGGTGCCTCTGCCGCATGGCCGGCATCTTCCATTATTGCTTCCCCCTCTGTTCCTGGGGGAAGGCTCACCACATGTGTCTTGAAAAACTCTCTGGGATTTTCGAAACCACATTTTCCCACCCTTCTGACCTTTGGGATAAGGTCTAGAGGGTATGGAAACACAGACTCCAATGGCAGAGAGAGTCTTTCCTTCCTGTTCACAGCTGGCTAGTGTCTCTTTGACTTCAGGCCCGAATAAGGACGAGCCATTGAAGGGGGTGCTAACAAAGGATCACTTGAAGGGTTCCGCAAAATTACACAAGCACATCCAGGAATATCTCCTAAGGCCAATTCCTGAATCTACTGACCTACTCGCTCCATCGGCTGCATAAGAAACGAGCCTTGTGGATGAGTTCACCAATGAATTTAAGGTGGAGAGCTGGGAGGACACATTATCTGCTAACCCCTCAGCTACTGAACCCTGGGACAGCATCTCCAAGCTCCCGGAGTGTTCCGCTGTGGTGACCCCTAACCGGGAAAAGCAGAAAGAAAAACAACAACTTGGTACTAAACAAAAAAAAAAAAAAGTGATAAAGTTGTCTGTCTTGGAGCTGACAACATCAAGATCCACTCGTCACATTTGGCTTGCTGTTCTAATGAAATCTGAGCTACCAACGTGTTAATGGTCAACAAAGTTTCTTCCATTGCTGGGCTGAATAGCTGCAATGGTCAGTGTTGGGGCTTAGATGTCAGTGCTGCTATAGCAGTGACCTACGTGGCCGCCTAGTATGCCATGCCTAGGACTCAATATTAGTAAGGTATATATCCTGCACAGCTATTTCTTGGACTGTGAACTTTTAGGACTTGGCAGATCTGACTACTCGTTGCCAGCATTAATCCTGAAGTACTTTAGGCCCTATTGTATGGTGTGTTAGGCTTCATTCCTGGAAAGGTGGTGATGGAGGAGGGACTTAGGGAGTGCTTTGCCTTAAACAGCATCTCGTGTACTGGGCGGTTGAAGTAAGGCAAAATCGCGGTGGATTTTTAATACTATGGCTGCTGAAGATCATTTCAGAAACAGAGTCCTCTGCATAGAGCATATGCACATGCTTGTGGAGTGACAGAGAAAGCAGCGGATGGTGTGAATCTACATAACGGAGCAGGAAGAGGCCAGGAATCGGAGAAGTGTGTCTGCTTTAAGAGAATACTAGTTTGGTGGATTTAGCAGTTTTACGAATGACGGACTGGGAAGGGACTTTGCTGGATTCTAGCACTGGTCATAAGGACTCTTTTGTCCCCAGAGTCTGTTTATTCTCAGGCAACCCAAGCGGGTCGGTCTGATAGATTTTCACAGCTACCAACAGTTAGTGGACAGCAATGACGCTAATCTCTGGGGGAAGCGTACCCTGGGTATGCTACACTTCTTATATGCTGTACAAAAGCAACAAACAGGATTTGTGCCCGCACAAGTGAAAAATAAACCGAAGGGCAACAACATCTGTTTTATATGTTGTATAAGTTAGTTATTTAACTGTATCTGAATAGAATATCAATAGTATAAGAAACCCTACTACTATATGCATTTACTACCTTATCTATTTTGACACTGAAATATTTATTTTAATTGTATTCTGCCTGATGTTGTTATTGTTTATACTGCATGTAATTAAAATTAAATCACACTCTCACTCCATCAAACCCAAAACACCCTCTATTCTAACCACAAAACTTCATATAACTCCTCTCCTTCTACAACCATCCACAGGCATCTAACACAGAAAACTCAATTACCATGTTACCAACACCACTCTCCCACAACCATATCATCCCATTACTCTTGCCTTCTCTATCCATCTGTCTTTACTTTATCTCCATCATTACCAATTATCACCTCCCACTTAACACCATGTACTGTATCAAGCCACCCACCCTAACATAAACCACAAAAAATCCCTCCATACCTGCAAACACAACTAATTATCTATTACCCTTTAATCTTACAACTCACCTCTCCTATCCATTACACCTCACAATCTAAAAAACACCTTAGCCTCAAATACCACTTCCTAACTATACTCTACCTTAAAACCATCACCAGCATTGCAGCTCTACTACTATTAGGAGGTGACATTCACCCCAACCCTGGCCCAACAAACAACACCCATTCCACACCTGACCCCAAACTCCCATTTAAACACAAATCCACTGATATACTAAACCTAAACATTCGCATTATCATAAATAAAATTGAACAGTTACATGGAACCATCTCTGTATATAACCCAGATATTATAGTGATTACAGAAACATGGCTTAAACCACACATTAAAGATAACTTCCTAACTCCACCTGGTTTCAATATATTAAGAGTAGACAGACCTCACAGAAAAGGTGGTGCCATTGCCCTTCTTTACAAATCCAATTTAAAAGTTCAGCTACTTCAAAAAGAAACCCCAGATTTCAACACTGCTGAGACCCTATTCAACAAAATCCTATTAAATCAATACAAACTAAACCTACTCAGCCTTTATATACTACCAGGAGACAACATTAAGACACTAGAATCTATACTCCACTGGGCTTCTCATTCCCTGTCCCAAAAAACTGTACTCCTAGGTGATGTCAACATAGACTGGAACACCATACACTCACCCATAGCCAACAACCACATAAACCTATATAATTTCATACAACTCATACACTCACCCACAAGAATTGACAAAACCACCAAACGTGAATCCACCTTACAGTGGATCCTGACTAACCAGCCCAATACTGACCACCTATCCGGGATACTACCCGATTCCCTCAGTGACCATAACCCAACCTTTCTCCTTCGGCACAAACTAAAATCTACCAACACCCCCGCTCTCTTACAAATCCGCTCCCACAAAAACTTCTCCCCAGAAGCCCTAAAATCCTGTGACTGGGCTCCTATAAAAACCCTTCACCTGGATATTGCAGTAGAATACTTTAATGCCAAATTCCTAGGGATTTTAAACCAACTAGCCCAACTGAAAACAATAAGATTGCGAAGTAACCCTGCTCCCTGGTTAAACAAAGCCACAAAAATCATACTCAAGACTAGAGACAAAGCTTGGTTAACTTGGCAAAAATACAAAACTCCCGAAACTAGACAAAGCTTTGCTGAGCTCAGAAATAAAGCAAAAAAAAACAGGTCAGGTTGGACAAGATAAACCACTATATTTCCCAACAAAGGAAACATAACTCACAGAAATTCTGGGCTGCAGTGAACATCCTCCAGACTGGAAAATTCACCACACCACCCCCAGATATCAAAGGTATTGGTTCACATATAGCCTCTAGTTTCAAAAACTACTTTACCTCTTCAATACTAAACCTGGTAAGTGCAATATCACCCACAACCCAACCTCAACCCTTAAACTACCAGACTAACTCCACCCCTTTCATACTCACCCCAGTACCAACATCTACCATTCAAAATCTCTTAGCTAAACTCAAAGCTACCACCCTAGCTGCCAACAGTCTTCCAGCTAAATATCTACAAATTGCATCCAAGGCCATCGCCCACCCAGTCTCCCTACTTATTAACAGATCTATCGCCCTGCATACTATTCCTTCATTATGGAAAACCTCATAAATCATCCCCCTCCACAAGGGAGGTCCATCTACTGACCTCTCCAACTACCGTCCCATTGCAATCCTATCACCTCTCTCAAAAATTCTAGAAAAATGTATCCACCACCAACTCCTTACCCACCTGCTAACCAACAACCTTCTAACTAAAACCCAACATGGATTCAGACCTTCCCATAGCACCAACACTGCCCCAATTAACTTTTCCAATACCAAAAACTGGCACAGGAACCAAGGAAAGCTGGTCTCTGCCATCTTCTTACACCTATCCAAGGCATTTGATACAATTTCCCATTACAAACTCCTCAGCTGTCTAGCAGAACTCAACTTTGATGACCCCACTCTACAATGGTTTAACAGTTACTTAAACAACCGGTCACAATCTGTCAAATGGGGCAACTCCCTATCCCACCCACTCCCTGTCACATGGAGTGTCCCACAAGGTTCAATCCTTGGTTCCCTTTTCTTCAACATATTTACAAATAATCTCCACCTAGCTACCACTAAAGCCAATATTGTCCAGTATGCGGATGACACTACCCTAATCTGCTCAGCAACAAACATCCAATTACTTCAAAGTAAAGCCCAAGAATCCTTCACTGAGGTACAGAACTGGCTAAACAACTACCAACTAATACTAAACCCAAAAAAACACAGCTAATACTATTCCACCCAAACAAACACTGCAACGCTACCTTTACCATCATGTCTACCAATGGCACCCTCATCACTCCAGTAAAGTGCAGTCGTGTACACTTACCATAAATGTAGATGTTCGAGTGTATTCACTGTTGCAGTCATTACATTTGGGTAATCTGCTGGCAGGTTGCCCTCAGTCGGCCTGATTAACAAAGTCTTGGGTCCTGCGTCGGTTGCTGTCCCTTCTTCCATGTCGTCAGGTCATCAGGGGTATAAAACATGCAGCCAACGCCATTACATCAGTTTTTCTTGCCCCAGATGTCAGGTGCCCCCCAAATGGGGAGCAATATATGTATATGTATATGTATATGTATATATATATATATATATATATATATATATATATTTATATATTTGTATATATATATATATATATATATATATATATATATATATATATATATACACATACATACATACATATAAAACACAAAAAAATATACCTCCAGACAAAAGCAAATACAGCAAAAAGGCTTTTAAGCATAGCAAAAGAAAGTAGAGGTATAGTAAGAGAAAAACAGGGGGCTGGAGGGTGGGTAACCAGGACTGCAACAATGAATACACTCGAACATCTACATTTATGGTAAGTGTACACAACTGTACTATGTTCTTCACGTTTCACTGTTGCAGTCATTACATTTGGGTACATTCCCAAAGCTATAGTTGGGAGAATGGATTTATACAGAATTAGGAGCAGCTATAAGGCCCTGCAGGACAGCAGTGGCAAAGCCAGCTCTGGATTTAGAGAAGAGAGGTAAATGGTAATGTTTGGTGAACGTATGAACTGAGCACCAGGTAGCAGCTTCTAGAATGTCTCTGGTAGGAACCCATCTGAGAAAGGATTCAGAAGTAGATGCAGCCCTGGTGGAATGAGATCTGATCCCCTTGGGGGTAGGTTTACCACGGTGCATATAGCAGAAACGAATACAATGGCTTATCCATTTGGAAACAGTTTGCTTTGAAATAGCTTTTCCCTCTGCCCCTGCACCAAATGCCACCAATAGTTCAGATTTTCTTACAGATTTTGTCCTGTTAAAGTAGAATCTAAGTTGTCTGTGTACATCCAACGAATGCAGAATCCACTATCCCTTGTTCTGTGGACTGGGAAAGAAAGTTGGCAGATGAATGGTCTGATTAAGAGCCACACTGGATACCACCTTAGGCATGAAAGATGGATTGGTCCTGAGAGACACCCTGTCCGCATGAAAAATAATGAAAGGCTCCACTGCCATAAGAGCCTGTAATTTAGAAATCCGTCTAGCTGAAGTGACTGCTAAAAGGAAAGCTGTTTTCCAGGAGAGAAATTTTAGGTCTGCAGTAGCAGCTGGCTCAAAAGGAGGGAGAGTGAGTTTTTCCAAAACAAAATTGAGGTCCCATGCAGGGGTTGGCACTCTCCTGGGAGGTCTTAAGTTTTTGGCCCCTCTGAGATACTGCTTTCGCAGAGGATGAGAGAAGAGGGGAGGTTCTGTGTTGTAATGAGCTGAAATGGCAGAGGCATGGATTTTTATGGAAGAAAAGGATAGGCCCTTGTGAAGCATCACAGTTAAGTATTGCAGAATCTGAGGAATATTGGGCATTGCTGTGCTTATTCCTTGTGATTGGTTCCAGGCACAGAATCTTTTCCATTTGTCAGCATAAGATTTTCTAGTACTAGGCCTTCTAGCCTCCAAAATGACATACATCACAGGTTTGCTGAGGGATGCCAAGGGTGAAATTAGATGATTAGCCATGCTGCAAGATTCAAAGTTTGGGGCTGTGTGTGCAGAATTTGGTAGTTCTGCTGAGAAAGTAGGTAAGGTGTCTGAGGCAGGTGCCACGGAGGAAGGTGTGACACATTGCGCAGGAGTGGGTACCAGTATTGGCGAGGCCAGTATGGAGCAATCAGAATCATTTTTGGTTTGTCCTGTCTGACTTTTAGTAGAACTTTGCATAGCAGAGGCAGAGGGGGAAAAGCATAGACTGATAGGTTTTTCCAGCTGAATGATAGAGCATCCACTTTCCAAGATTTTTTGTGATAAATTCTTGTGCAGAATTTGTCCAACTGATAGTTCCGGGGTGAGGCAACAATATCTATGTCTGGACTCCCCCATTTACTTGTCAACATGTTGAAAATTTGTGGATCCAGTTTCCATTCGTGTGGGACCATAAGATTTCTGCTTAGTTCGTCTGCCAGAATATTTAGCTTTCCGGGCAAGAATTAAGCTTGTAGTTGTATTTGGTAGATCAAGGCAGTGTTCCACAATGCCATGGCTAGTCTGCAAAGGGGGTAGGAATGTCTACCCCCCCCCCGCTTGTTTATGTACCACATAACTGTGGTGTTTGTCTGTCTTTATCATTAATTGTCCTGGATGAATGTAGTCCTTGAAGGCTGTCAGCATTCTGTACAGCTAGCATCTCTTTCTGATTGATATAAAGGTGATTTGATTTGGGTTCCATTTGCCCTGAATGCACTTCCCTGCCAGATGAGCACCCCAAGCATAGTCTGATGCGTCTGTAGTTAGGGTTTGGTTGGCAGGGGGTGGAGTGAATGGCAGTCCCTTGTTTTGGTGGCAGGCCTCTGCCCACCACAGGGACTCTAGTTGCAGGCAAGGTACGAGAGGAATCATTGTTTCCAGGCTGTGGGAATGTTGACTCCATAAACTTTTTAAGTACCACTGAAGTTTCCTCATATGCAGTCTTGCATGTGGAATTAGAAGAATGCAGGAGGCCATGAACCCCCAAGGCTTACAGTATTTGTCTTGCAGATAAGCAGGGTTTTTGGGGCCACCTGTTTGAAGTAAGTCACCAATTTAATTTGTTTTTCTAGCGTAAGGTAAGTCATCTGGGCAGCTGTATTCAAGCTTGCACCCAGGAATGTAATTTTATGAGCGGGTACCAGTTGTGATTTCTTTTCGTTTATGGTGTACCCTAGTACAAGTTAGAGCCCTTTTTACAAATGCCAGATGCTTTAGAAGAATGTCCTTGTTTTCTGCCTGAATTAGACAATCGTCCACGTCTGGATATATTTGAATATTTCTTTGCCTGCAAAATGCAATTACTGGAGCCAGGCACTTTGTGAAGACCCCGGGCGCAGTAGATAAGCCAAAGGGCAGTGCATAGAACTGGTAATGCAAGTAGCCTGCTTTGAAGCGGAGATATCTTCTGCAAGATTCCCTGATTGGGATATGCAGGTAAGCCTCTTTTAAGTCTAGAGTTACCAACCAGGCATCTTTGCCTAGCAAAGGTAGTAACTGTTGAAGAGTCAGCATCTTGAATTTTGGAATATCCAGAAATGTGTTTAGAGTGGATAGGTCCAGAATTGGACGCCATGATTTGTCTTTTCTGGGTACCAGGAAAAGGCTTGAATAGAAACCTTGTCCCTTTTCCTCTTCTGGTACTGGTTGAATAGCCCCCATGTTCATGAGGGACAGAACTTGTTTCTGGGCCTCTGCCCACTGATTTGGGGGCAGGTCTGGCCATCCGTTTGGGATTGACAATGTGTGGAAATGAAATCTGTATCCCTGGGATATTATATTTAAAACCCATTTGTCCTGGGTAATAAGTTGCCAGTTTTGTGCATGAAGTGCCAGTTTTCCCCCCAAAGGGGCGGCTAAAAGATAAGTGCTTGGTGATTGTAGCGGGAAGTCATTGAGACTGTTTACCATAGGGAGGTGCCTTGTTGTTTCCAGATTTGGAGGTGGAGGCACCCCATTGTTTTCTTCTAAAAGTTCCTTGTGACTGAAACCTGGAGCCTTTGGAATGCCTGGATTTGACTTGAGCGGCTCTCTAAGGGACTGGAAAGGACCGGTTCTTAGTAGGCCAGTGCCTACTAAATCTTGGAGGTTGCACTTGTAAGAAATCTTTCACAGTTTGCATAGATTTTGCTTTATCTTCCATCTTTTTTAACACTTCTTTAGCCTTATTACCAAAGAGACGGTCCTGTTATAAAAGAGCATCCAACAATTTTGCTTTAACATGGTCAGGCAGAGTTTGCTCTGAGTCAAGCATGCCTTCTTAGCACAGATCCAGTTACAGCAGCCCTGCAAGAGGCCTCCAAGGAATAAAAACCACATTGCAAAGTATGTTTTCCAACTTGTTCAGCTGAATATAATAAATCCTGTAAATCTTTATTTTCCACACAGTCCGAGATTAACATCATTTTCTGTTTAAGTAGTCCCATGATATGCTGCTGATATTTAAGCATATGAAATTGACAGCTTAAAGCCCTGATTGCCAAGGTTGCAGAAGTGTAAACCTTCTTACCCCATCTATCCAGCGCCCTGGAATCTCTATCAGAAGGGGTAGGAGTTTTAGCAGAAGAGGCCTTAATGCCCTTGGGACCCTGAGAAATGGTTTCAGGATCAGCAATAGGAATTTTGAAAAGGAATCTGTGGGAGTCAGGAACCCTGTACGAGGCAGAGAATCAGGAGCCATACTAGATTCTGAAAAAATATCATCAACAATGTCTAGAACAGGAGGTACAGCCAAAGGCCTATGCTGAGGAAGAAGAAGAAAATCCCAAAGTCTCTCTTCAGATTCAGAGAAATCCTGACTTTTCCAGTGGAAATGTTCCCTTATGTTATGTAAAGTTTCACCAAAGGAAAAATCCTCAGAGGGAGAAGCAGAAGGAATGGAATCTTCTGCATCAGAGTCCTCATAAGTAGGAATAGACAAATCCTGTTCATTACAAGAGTCAGAAGAAATAGAATCCTGTTCAGAAGATTCATAATCAATGTCTTGCCTCGGCCTCTTAGAAAGAGGGGGTTGGCTACCCCTGCATCAGAGTAATTAAATCTTTAGCCATTTTGATCATTTGTTTTTTAGGCATAGGGGCCGGCACATGTGGCCCAGGCGTCGTTTTTTTAGACATAGATTTAGATTTTGGCCTTAGTTTTGAAGATGGCATTGGTCTAATATACAAATCTGTTGGCCTGAAAACACCCTCAGAAGCTGGTGCCTGCACAGCGGCTCCAGACCCATCTAAGGTAGAGACATCCACGGGTTACATAATTGAAGCATCTCGCTGCGAATGAGTCTCAGTAGAGGCATGCAAATCAGAAATAATGGGTATCAGGAGCTGCGAAAGTGCCTTACTGAGTACCGGCGAACTGGCGACTGGCTTAGGAGAAGCGTTGTCGTCAGTTTTGGACCTCAACAGTCTGTCTCTGTCTTTTTCTTTGCATTTTTTTAGGTATTCTGGTAGTTGGATTGCTAACCGACGACATTTCTGGATAATTAAATCTTCAGCCAAAATATTTAGAAGCAAAAACATACCGACGTTTAATTGCGCGTTGATTAAATTTAGCACAAAACCGAAAGCAAGGTACGTTGTGGATCAGGGCCTAGGCAAGGAATACAGTACAAACGAAAATCCTTATCAGGTATTTGCTTCCCACAAGTAATGCAATTATTAACTTTTACTGACATCGGTAAGGAGCAAGAAAAAGTTTCCCCAACGGGGTACTTAGCTTTTAGTTGAAGACTTCGGTTCTGAAACTTGAAAACGAAAATTTCAGGAGTCGGCTGACCAGCACTTGCGAACTGCTTCTGCTAGCGCGCGGCAAGAAAGACTGATGTAATGGCGTCGGCTGCATGTTTTATACCCCTGATGACCTGATGTCATGGAAGAAGGGACAGCAACCGACGCAGGACCCAAGACTTTGTTAATCAGGCCAACTGAGGGCAACCTGCCAGCAGATTACCCAAATGTAATGACTGCAACAGTGAAACACGAAGAACATCTGAGGCTAATCTCTTAGGCATCACTATTGATCAATCATCAACTTAAATACAAGCACATATCCCAGACTATCTCTAATGTCCATAAAAAAACTAGGTTACCTATATCGTGGCAAACTATTCCTAACCCCTGAGACTAGAACAATAGCCAGAACTCATCTCTTATCAACACTACCTTGCGCCTCTCCAGTTCTCACCAATATTAACAAAACCAACCTGAACAAACTATCTACATGCTACAATAAAATAGCTAGGTTTGCTGCCAATAATAGATCACATTCCCACCATTGCCTATCCCTAACTAAACTGCACTGGTTAGAATTTCCAAACCTCCTACGCTACCACCAACTGATTATAGCCTATCAAATTCTCTTCCATCCGGGGAAGTGCCCTGCCCTTGCCGACATGCTAAACCTTCACAACCCTAAAAGGGAGCTACGTTCATTTATCAAAAACCTGATTGAAGTTAATCCATGCAATAACAGTTCTGGTGAGGCCTTATTCTCCCCTGATGTTGCCAAAGCATGGAACACCCTCCCACCTGAACTCAGGCTACAAAGTTACACAGGCACCTTCGAAATCCTTCTTAAATTACACCTCAATACTAACTGTCTCTGCAACTGCAAAGACCCCCCCCCCTTGAAGACCCACTTTTCCATATATAAGTGACCCGTTGAAGCCTTTAATGCATACACTATACTCTCACCTGAAATGCACTTTTTGTATATATTGTAAATAATGGTACTACTCCTGAGTATCTTATTGTTCTACATAATTGTTTTTTGTACTTCATCGCTTCTCTTATCTTGTATGCCAGTTTTATTGTTAACTGAAGCATGTAGGTACACTTATTTCTTTGGAGCTTTTCTCCTCATGACTCCACTGAAAAAGGAAACATGATGCCCAGTTGGACTTATCCTGGTAAAATAAATGTTAAATAAATAAATAAATCTCTCTGTAACCTGGTGAAATGCATAAGACAATTCAGGGACCTGAGTGCAAAGGTCGCTGAAGAAAACGTGTGATTTCCATACCTGTCCATCATACGGGACTCTTTGTTCGGGGGATGGACAGAAGTGGTCATCTCTGACAACTCCTCCTTGGTGGCTGCCACCACAGCATAGACTGTTACACCTTTTGTCAGAAATATTTTGTTTTGTGTGGAATTGGTTTCACCGAGACGGACACCAGTGCTTTTGGGGGAGGAATGACAGGATCCGAGAGTGGGGCCGCCCGTGGGGACAGAACTCTCCTCATCACCTCAAAAGCCCCCAGCCCATGATCTGAGGAAGCCTCTGGGTTTGAAGAACTAGAGAACTTCAGTGCCAGAGGCTTCCTCAGATCATGGGCTGGGGGCTTTCGAGGAAGACTCTGGCTCTGATGAAATAGAGGGCTTCTCTCACACCAAGGGGGTCAGCTCCAAAGCTGATGTCGGAGCCAAACTCACATGCGCCGAGACCCTGAGAGGCAAGCTTGGATCTGAAAAAAACTCGATCAGACTGTTCTCCCCAGACCCGACTGGCGAAAGTTGGCTCCCAGACTTCCCGGATGACACCAAGGAAGTCAAACCAGTCAGGGCCGAAGATCCTGGAGCAAGTCTCGGCTCCAATGGTTCCAGCACTCTCAGCTCAGCGCATTCCAGCTCTGAGACTGCAGTTCGGGTCGGAGGAGGAATCAATGGTGAGAGGACAGGTCTGGTCGGCTCTGAAGCCCGTTGGGTCAGTTCCGACAAAAGTTTGGCTAGCGCTGGTGTCCTCAAAAGTCTGCGCACCACACAATCCACATCGTCAGACAGGCTCCTGGAGGATCAAGAGGAGGGAGCTGGGGATCTTACAGACTGTAAGAAGGGTGACCTTAGTGTCGGAGACACCAGATCCAATTCTGGGGACCGGCTCCAAGTTTGGAACATCAACGGCTCCGAAGTAGAAGGAGCCAAGGTAGAGGGTCTTTCGGACCCGACAGATTTTGGTACCAATAAGGTAATCTTCGGCAGTTTCACTGACAGTTCCAACTGCTCCAAAGATGCATAAGATGACCTTTTTGAAGTCATCAGACTTCCGTAAGTGGGAAGACGACTTTTTTGCAAAACTCTGACCTTCTTCCAAGGCCTCTTGAAAAGAAGTTTTTAGTAACCCCGTTAAAATCAATTTGTTCTTCCTCTCCTGAAGAACCCTAGGACTAAAGGAGTGACAGACTGAACATGATTTTTGCAAATTCCCCCAGGCAGTACACACATATGGTATGGCCATCTGCAAGTTACATTTTCTGTGTGCATTTAGAGCACTTTTTAAAAACTGAAGGTTTTGTCTCTTTTGCTTGCTTGCACATATCAGCAACTAGAAAAAACACCAACAATCACACTCAAAAGAAAATGAAGGGCCCTCTAACTTAAGCAGGCTCAGTAGCTCTCTAAATAAAACGAGCTAGCTTGGAAGAAAGAATATATCACTTCTATACAATATAAAGAACACACATCTGTTTATAAACTACACGCACACACAAACACTTTTTACAGTTTACTATTTATATATATATATATATATATATATATATATATATATATATATATATATATACACTATTTTCTAACTGAACTACACACAGCAATCCAAACTTAACTGCTCAACAAGTGAGCGTATGCTCAAAACACGAGCTTGAAGGATAAATTCACACACTATACAGGATAGGGAATCAAATTAAGCCTAATAAAATGGCCCAGGATACAACAGCACACTAAAGGTAGAAAAGAACAAAAACGCTTTGTAAATAAGCATTATCCAACTCACTACTATCTAATTTAAGAGAAAAAAGGTAAATATTATCTATAAAGAGGAAAAGTTAGAATTTCGAAATGAAACACTTAGCCAGAAAGTACAGTTTTGTACCTACCATAAATGTAGATGTCCGATAGATATGCAACTGCAGTCCTGACATATGGGTTGTCCTGCCTCAGGCAGCCCTTCGGTCGGCCGGATTCCAAAGTCCGGGTCCAGCGTCGGCCGATGTCGCCTACTCCCCGACGTCAGAGTGGCTGGGGTATAAAGGCATCCGCCAACGCCATCTTCTTCAGTGTTTCTTGACCCAGATGCCAGGTGCACTCCAAAGAAGGCTAAATTTGGTGAATGGATAAAAATTTCCAGACATGCACAACAGTAATAAACAGATACACCATAACAGATATCTCCAGCTAATACAGGAAAGGGGGAAAGGACCCAAAAGGAAAATTGCAGAGGGGTAGGAGGGAGGGAAAACCTGATTGCAGTTGCATATCTATTGGACATCTACATTTATGGTAGGTACAAAACTGTACTATGTCCTTCAAGAATGCAACTGCAGTCCTGACATATGGGTTGAATACCATAGCCAAGCTGGGGGTGGTAGGATCTAAGAAAGGGATGGTGTAGCTAAAATGCCATGCAGGACTGCCGGAGCAAAGCCTGCTCGGGATCTGGAGTATAAAGGCAGGTTGTAGTGTTTGGTAAATGTATGCACGGAGCTCCATGTAGCAGCCTCTAGAATGTCCTTTGTAGCCACTCCTCTTAGAAAGGCTGTGGATGTGGCTATAGCTCTGGTGGAGTGTGGCCTGATATTGGCTGGCACACCTTTTCCATGGAAAGAGTAACAGAATCTGATGCAGTGTCCAATCCATTTTGAAATTGTTTGTTTGGAGAGTGCCTTTCCTTGCACTCCAGCAGCATAGGCTACAAATAGTTGGTCAGTCTTTCTGGTGGGCTTTGTTCTGTCCAAGTAGTAGCGTAATTGTCTGTGTATGTCCAAAGTGTGCAGCAGCTTTTCCCCCTTATTTTGAGGATTGGGAAAGAAAGTAGGCAGGTGAACTGCTTGATTTAGAGACACCCTGGATATCACTTTTGGCATGAATGAAGGATTGGTTCTTAGAGAAACTCTGTCCTGATGAAAAATGAGAAAGGGGGGTACTGCCATGAGGGCCTGTATCTCCGAGACTCTTCTTGCTGAGGTGACTGCCAACAGGAAAACCATTTTCCAGGAGAGAAATTGCATTTCTGAAGATGCTGCTGGTTCAAAAGGAGGAAGAGTTATTTTTTCCAAGACGAAATTGAGGTCCCATGCAGGTACTGGTGGTTTTCTGGGAGGTTTGATATTCTTTATCCCTCTTAGAAACTGTCTTAGCAAGGGATGCGAAAACACAGGTGGGTCACAGTTGTATTTTGCTGAGATTGCTGAAGCATGAATTTTTATGGAAGAATATGAGAGGCCACTATGAAACATTTCTGCCAAGTATTCTAATATCTGTGGTATGCTCATTACTGATGCATCCTGACCCTTGCTGGCATTCCAGATGATGAATCTCTTCCACTTGGCTGAATAGGTTTTTCTGGTGGAAGGTCTGCGCGCTTCCAGTAAGATTTCTTGTACTTTTTCGGAAAGAGAGATATGGGTGAAAGTCATGGAACCCTCCAAGCTGTCAGCTGCAATGTTTGCAGGTTTTGATGAACAGTCCTGTAATTGTGCTGAGTTAGAAGCAGAGGCCATTGAGGCAAGGGCCACGGTTTGGTGTGAGTTATGCTCAGTAGCAATGGATACCAGTGCTGCCTTGGCCAGTCTGGAGCTATCAAAATTCCTTTTGGTTGCTCTGCTTTGATCTTCAGTAACACCTTGGTCAGTAATGGTAGAGGAGGGAATGCATAAATTGTTAGGGAATTCCAGCTGAAGGAGAGAGCATCCGTTCTCCAGGCTAGAGGATGGTGTGTCCTTGAACAGAACTTCTCCAGGTGATGATTGAGGTGAGAAGCAAAGAGATCTATGTCCGGTCTTCCCCATGCACTTGTTATTTGTGAGAAAATGTGTGGATGCAGCATCCATTCGTGCGGATCCAAGAAATTTCTGCTCAGCCTGTCCGCCAGAACACTGTCCTTGCCTGGAACAAACTGGGATTGCAAGTGGATGTTCAGATTCAGGGACTTTTCCCAAAGAGTCATTGTTAGTCTGCAGAGGGGGTAAGAGTGAGTGCCTCCCTTCTTGTTTATATACCACATGACAGTGGTGTTGTCTGTCCTTATTAGCAGATGACCTTGTTGAAGGGATTTCCCGAAGGCCTCGATTGCATGTATCACTGCCAACATCTCTTTTTGATTTATGTGCAGATGCATTTCCCTGGGAGTCCATTGCCCTTGAATGCATCTGCCCTCCATGTGCGCCCCCATCCATGATCTGAGGTGTCTGTTGTAATGGTTTGACTTGCTAGAGGTTTGTTGAAAGACATGCCTTTGTTTAAATGACTTGCTTGAGCCCACCACAAAAATTCCCTTTGCAGGCATGGAATGAGTGGTATTACGTCTTCTAGATTGTGGCTGTGTTGAGACCATAAGCTTTTTAGGTACCATTGTAGCTTTCTCATGTGTAGTCTTGCCAGAGGTACCAGATGAATGCAAGATGCCATGAACCCCAGGGCCTGCAGGATTTTCCTTGCGGTCAGCTGGGTGAGCTTTGCTTGGCTTTTGAAGTAATCTGCTAAATGTTCTTGTTTCTCCTCTGTGAGGAAAGCCATTTGTGATTGTGTGTCCAATTTGGCTCCTAGAAAAATAATCTGTTGGGATGGCAGTAGTCTTGATTTTTGAATGTTGACTGTGTATCCCAAAGCCTGTAGTAGTTGAATGACATAGTCCAAGTTTCTTATCAAGGTTTGTTTGCTGTCTGCTTGCATAAGGCAGTCGTCCAGGTAAGGGTATATTTGAATCCCCTGGAGCCTGCAATGTGCAACTACTGATGCCAGGCATTTCGTGAATACTCTGGGCGCAGTAGATAAGCCAAACGGCAATGCTGAGAATTGATAATGCTCTGACCCTGCAAGAAATCTGAGGTATCTTCTGTAACTGTGTCTGATTGGGACATGCAGGTATGCCTCCTTGAAGTCCAGAGTAACCAGCCAAGACCCCTTGCCCAGCATGGGAAGGAGTTGCTGGAAAGTCAGCATTTTGAATTTTGGCACAATGAGAAAAGTGTTTAGAGCGGACAAGTCCAGTATAGGTCTCCATTGCTTTTCTTTTCTTGGAACAAGGAACAGTCTTGAATAGAATCCCTGGCCTTGTTCCTGAGGAGGAACCTTTTCTATTGCTTTTATTTGTAACAGCTTTGAAACTTGTATAAGTGCCTCTGCCCTTTGATTTTGTGGCAAATTTGGCATGCCTTGTCTCGTTGGTAAGGTATGGAAGTGGAACCTGTAACCTTTGTCTACTATGTCCAGAATCCATTTGTCCTTGGTTAAAATGTGCCAGTTCTTTGAGAATAAGGATAATTTTCCGCCTAGAGGTGCTTCTCTTTGAGCCTTGGTCGGCGGAGTGAAAGTCAAGTCATTGTGATTGTCCCTGTGGTGCAGCTGAACTCCCTGCGCCACTTCTCTGATTTGGTGGTTGCCATTGGCGGCCCCTGTAGGAGCCTCGGTATTGCCCTCTACTTCGAGCACGCCTGTTTTTTCCCCTGTGAAACTTGTCAGTGTCTGGAAAGGACCAATTCTTTGAAGGCCAATTCCTGCTGAATCTGGGTGGCTGAACCTGGAGGAAATCCTTGACTGTCTGTACTGATTTAGCCTTTTCCTCAATAGACTTCAACACATCCTGTGCATTAGCACCAAAAAGCTTCTGTTTTCCAGAGGTGCATCTAGGAGCCTTACTTTAACATGGTCTGGCAGTGGCTGTTCTTTCAGCCAAGCATGTCTACGATAACGCCCCTGTCATAGCTGCCCTACATGAAGCTTCCAATGCATCATAACCACACTGAAGAAAATGATTGCTAACCTGCTGAGTGTTATGAACCAAATCCTGCAATGCCTTTCTATCTGTAGGCTCAGGAGAGGCTAACTTTTTCTGCAAATCATCCATTAAGTAATCCTGGTACTGAAACATATGAAAAAGACAGATAAGTGACCTCATGGCAAGGGTGGAAGAGGTATAAACTTTTTTGCCCCATCTCTCCAGGGACCTAGATTCCCTGTCTGGGGGCAAAGGGTTTTTGGCCGAGGAAGTAGCCACTCCTTTGGGCCCCTGAGAAATAGTTTCTAGATCCACAGAGTGGGCCTTAAAGAGATGCTTATGCATTTCAGGAACCCTGTAATATCTGTCTGGCTTGACAGGAGCAGGAGGGAGAGAATCAGGGGAAGCACTGGAGTCTGAGTATACATCATCCAAGACATCCAACACTGGAGGGATAGCTAATGGTCTGTGCTGGGGTAACTTAAGGAAGGTACGTAGCCTTTTCCTGGAGTCAGAAAATTCCTGGCCCTGCCACTGAAAATGTTCTCTCATAGAGTGGAGAACTTCTCCGAAAGAAATATCCTCTGGAGGAGAGGCAGAAGGAATTGATTCCTCAGCATCAGAGTCCTCGTAGGCCTGGAAGGATTCTTCCTGGGTATCTGAATGCTCTGAATCCCTAGAGGCTTCATCTGAAGAGAGGGTATCTGCCTGCTCAGTCCTAGGCCTTTTATCTGCAGGAGGCTGAGAACCTCTGTCTGGATGCGACTGAGAACCTCTGATTAGAGAGATTAGATATGCAGCTAGGGTCATGATCTGTTTATCAGAAGAGGGGCCCTGGGAAAATGTTTTAGGAGGATGGGCCTTAGCCGGGCTGGCGGCTTTAGCACGTGTGAAGGCCTTGATTGACATGGAGACCGGAGGCCTAGCTGCCCCACGTGCAGGAGTAACTTTATCCACTGGTATGGTGTCAGGTAAATCCTGAGCTTCGGTTTCGGGAGGAAAATCAACAACCGGCACCGGGGAAACCTCCAGGACCGAAGTACGCGGTAAAGCGGTGTCGTCAGCCTGGAGCGGTGGAATTACCGCCTCTGAAGAGACCGATGCACTCGCGGAAGGCTTAGGTGTGGTATCGGTGGATGACGCGGGCCGAGGATGTCGGTCCCGGTCCTTGCGTTTTTTGGAAATATGTGCTGTCGGTTGTTCCGACGGCATGATACAAGCGTAATTTTCGCCAAAAAAGTCTTCGGCAAATTCTGCCCAGCGCCTGAGTGTGCGCTTATTAAAGCAAGCACAGGCAGCACAGGCAGCACAGGCCGAGACGTCGTGGTCTGGGCCCAGGCAGGGAAGGCAGTAAGAATGAAAGTCCTTATGAGGTATTTGTTTACCACAAGACAAACAATTATTAACTTTTTCAATTTTTTCTGACATCGACTGAGGCAAGAAAAATGTTCCCCAACGGGGTACTTAGCTTTTTGATGACTTCGGTAACTGAAAACACAGGAGCTGACCGACCGGCACTTGTGAACTGCTTTTGCTTCGGGCACCGCACGGCAAGAAAACTGAAGAAGATGGCATCGGCTGATGCTTTTATACCCCAGCCGCTCTGACGTCAGGGAGGAGGCGACATCAGCCGACGCCGGACCCAGACTTTGGAATCCGGCCGACCGAAGGGCTGCCTGAGGCAGGACAACCTATATGTCAGGACTGCAGTTGCATTCTTGAAGGCCATCTGTACTATGTTCATCGTGCATACAGCTGCAGTCATAACAGATGGGTAGAATCCCAAAGCCAATAAAGGAGTGGTAGGCACTAAGTGGAACTAGGAGGAGCCAGGATGCCCTGCAAGACTGCAGTGGCAAAGCCCGCTCTAGTTTTGGAGTATAATAGTAGGTGGTAGTGCTTGGAGAAAGTATGTACAGAACTCCAAGTGGCTGCTTCCAAAATATCTTTGGTAGGAACACCCCTGAGGAAAGCTGCAGAGGTAGCTGTGGCCCTTGTGGAATGAGATCTGACGCCTGTAGGTACAGTTTTACCATGAAAAGAGTAACAAAAGCGTATGCAGTGGGCTATCCATTTTGAGATTGTCGGTTTGGAAATAGGCTTTCCTTGAGCACCTGCAGCATAGGACACAAAGAGTTGCTCTGATTTTCTGAAAGGCTTTGTTCTGTCCAAATAGTAACGGAGCTGTATGTGAATGTCCAAGGAATGTAGTAGTCTCTCCCCTTTGTTTTGTGGATTAGGGTAAAAGGTAGGTAAGTGGATAGCCTGATTCAAGGCTACCCTGGATACTACCTTTGGCATAAATGAAGGATTGGTTCGTAAGGAAACTGTCCTGATGGGAAATGATGAAAGGCTGCACAGCCATGAGGGCTTGTAGTTCCGAAACCCTGTGTGCTGAGGTGATAGCTAGAAGGAAGGCTGTTTTCCATGACAAATATTGCAGATCTGTTGAAGCAGCTGGCTCAAAAGGAGGCAGGGTTAGTTTTTCTAGAATAAAATTGAGGTCCCAAGCAGGCACTGGTTGCTTCCTCGGGGGTTTTATATTCTTAGCCCCTCTGAGGAACTGTCTTAAGAGAGGGTGAGAGAATAAAGGAGGATCAGTGTTGTACTCTGCAGAAATGGCTGAGGCATGGATTTTGATGGAGGAGAATGAAAGTCCACTGCTTAGCAGCTCGGCTAGGTACTGTAATATCGGAGGTAAATTCAGTATTCCAGGATTCTGACCCTTTTTCTGATTCCAGGCACAAAACCGTTTCCATTTTGCGGAGTAGGCTTTTCTAGTAGAAGGCCTTCTGGCCTCCAAAATGACATCCTGCACCTCCTTAGAGAGTAGGGTCTGCTGTGAATTTAAGGAATCCTCCATGCAGCTAGATTGAGTGTTTTCAGCTGACTGTGAAGAGTTTTGAAGTTGTGCTGAGTCAGTAGAGGAGGCATTAGAGGCAGGATCCATGGTGGGGAATGCGTCAGGCTCCTCAGGAGTGGGTACCAGTGTTGTCTTGGCCAGTCTGGAGAAATGGGAATCATCTTTGGTCTGTCTGCTCTGGCTTTTAATACAACTTTGGGCAGCAGTGGAAGAGGTGGGAAGGCATAAACCGTCATTGTTGTCCAACTGAAAGAGAGTGCGTTCACTTTCCAGGCCTGTGGATGAAAGGTCCTTGAGCAGAATTTTGTCAATTGGTAATTTCTGTGGGTGGCAAAGAGATCTATGTCTGGCCTTCCCCATGCTTGAATTATCATTGTAAAAACTTGAGGATGCAACTTCCATTCGTGTGGATCTGTCATATTTCTGCTCAGGTTGTCTGCCAGCGTGTTTTCCTTGCCTGGCAGGAACTGTGCTTGAAGTTGGATTTGTAATTCCAGAGCCATGTTCCAAAGAGACATGACTAGCCTGCATAGGAGGTATGAATGGGTTCCTCCCTGTTTGTTTATGTACCACATCACTGTGGCGTTCTGTCCTTATCAATAGTTGGCCTGGATGCAGTAGGTCTTAGAAAGCTATAATAGCATTTATTACTGCTAGCATTTCCTTTTGATTGATGTGTAGGTGCTTTTCTTTTTGTGACCATTTGCCCTGAATGCACTGATCTGTCATGTGCACCCCCCCAGGCGTAGTCCGAGGCGTCTGTTGTGATGACTTGATTTGCTTAAGGCTTGCAGGATGGGAGACCTATGTTTCTTTGGCATGCTTGAGCCCACCACAGAAATTCCTTTTGTAGACATGGAATCAGAGGTACGATTGTTTCCAAACTGCGGCTGTGTTGAGACCATAAGTTTTTTAGGTACCATTGAAGTTTCCTCATATGCAGCTTTGCACATGGGATTAGCAGAATGCAAGATGCCATGAATCCCAGAGCCTGCAGGATTTTCCTTGCAGTCAGCCTGGTGAAGGTTGCCAGTTTTCTGAAGTATTGAGTTAATTGCCCTTGTTTCTCTGGCGTGAGGTAGGCCATCTGGGTGTTTGTATCCAAGCTGGCACCCAGGAAAATTATTGTTTGAGAGGGTATTAGTCTTGACTTCTTTTTGTTGACTGTGTATCCCAGAGATTTCAACAACATTACTACAAACCCCAGGTGTTTCAGAAGTGTGTGTTTGCTGTCCGCTTGGATCAGGCAGTCGTCCAAATATGGGTATATCTGTATCCCTTGAAGTCTGCAGAAGGCAATTACTGATGCCAGGCATTTCGTGAACACTCTGGGCGCAGTAGATAAGCCAAAGGGCAATGCAGAGAATTGATAATGGGATGAACCTGCAAGAAATCTGAGGTATCTTCTGCAATCTTGTCTGATTGGGACATGCAGGTATGCCTCCTTGAGGTCCAATGTTACCAGCCAAGACTCCTTGCCCAGCATGGGAAGAAGCTGCTGTAATGTGAGCATCTTGAACTTTGGTACGAGTAAATATGTGTTTAGGATGGATAGGTCCAAAATAGGTCTCCAATCTTTGCCCTTCCTGTTCTTGTGCAGGTACCTCTTGAATAGCTTTCATGTCCATGAGATCTGAAATTTGTTTTTGTGCCTCTGCCCTTTGATTGTGTGGCAGGTTTGGCATGCCTTTCATTTTTGGAAGGGTGTGAAAGTGGAATCTGTAGCCTCTGTCTATAATGTCCAGGATCCATTTGTCTTTTGTGACAATATGCCAATTTTTCGAAAATAATGCCAGTTTCCCGCCTAAAGGTGCTGCCATTTGAGCCTTGCTTGGCATGCAAAGGGGAAAGTCATTAGGTCTGCTTTCTGAATGGCTGTGAACTATCCTCACCCCCTCTTGGTGTAGGTGTTTGCCATTGTCTGCCTCTAAATGATCCTTGAGATTGCCCTCTACCCCTCGGGCGCCTGTATCTACCTCTTTGAGGTCTGTCCGTGGCTGGAAAGGACCAATTTTTTGAAGGCCAATTTCTACTGAGGCGTGGGGATTGTACCTGTAGGAAATCTTTCATTGTTTGCATTGATTTTGCCTTTTCCTCCATTTTCTTTAATACCTCCTCAGCTTTAACACCAAACAATGCATCTTTTTGAAGAGGTGCATCTAGTAATTTAGCTTTGACATGATCTGGTAAGGTTTGCTCTTTGAGCCAAGCATGTCTACGTATGACTGATCCTGTAATAGCAGCTCTACATGAGGCCTCTAAAGCATCAAAACCACATTGCAAGGTATGTTTACCCACTTGCTCTGCACTATGCAACAAATCCTGCAACTCTTTCAAGTCTGGTTGTTCAGGTTGTGACATTTTGCTTTTCAACTGAGATAACAAAAACTGTTGATACGTTAACATATGGAACTGACAGTTTAATGCCCTCATGGTTAAGGTGGCCGAGGTGTATACCTTTTTCCCCCACCTTTCTAAAGCTCTGGAATCTCTCTCTGAAGGTAATGGATTTTTGGCAGTGGAGGCCTTAATTCCCTTGGGACCCTGTGAAATAGTTTCTGGGTCAGCCGCATGGCTTTTGTATAGGAATTGGTGTGAATCAGGAACATGGTAATACCTGTCAGGCTTGACTGGAGCTGGAGGTAAAGAATCCGGGTTAAGGCTGGCCTCTGAATACACATCATCTAGTATGTCTAAGACAGGAGACATAGCCAGAGGCCTGTGCTGATGGAGCAAGAGGAAATCCCTGAGCCTTTTCTTGGAGTCTGGAGTACTCTTGGCCTTCCCAGTTGAAGTGTTCCCTCAAGGTATGCAAGGTTTCCCCAAAAGAGTAATCCTCAGGGGGGGAGACAGAGGGAATGGACTCCTCTGCATCAGAATCTTCGAAAGGGGAGTATGAATCTTCCTGGTCCTCAGAATGTTCTGAAGTAATGGAGGCCTGGTCCGAGGAAGGGTATTCTTCCTCCACTCTGGGCCTTTTGTCCGAGGGGGGTTGAGAACCCCTGATAAGAGTAATCAAATCCTCAGCCATTTTGAGCATCTGCTTTTTAGGCATGGGGCCTTGAGAAGGGCCCTGTGGAGCTTGTCTTTTAGAATGCATGGCTGCTTTAGATTTAGGGTAAGCCTTGATGGAAAAAGAAGAAGGCCTGAAGACACCTTGAGAGGTGGCAGGCCTGTCTGAACTCTGAGTTTCCCCGCCAAGAGTGGCTTCAGTATCTGTAGTCGGGGTGTGGGCCGAAGAGCCTGCGACCTCGTGCACAGAAGACACCGCTAATGAAGTGTCATCGGTAGTCAGGGGCTGCGTAGGCGCCTCACTGAGAACCGGAGCACCTGTAGCCAGCTTTAGCGTGGTGTCAATAGAAGTCGCGGACCTCGTATGTCGGTCCTTATCTTTGCGTCGTTTATTCAAAACTGGAGTCGGAGTATCCGACGACATGTTGTAATTAAACTTTTTGCCAAAATAGTGTTGGGCGAACTCCACCCGACGCTTAATAGTGCGTCTGTTGAATGTAGCACAAAAACGACAGGCCGAGATGTCGTGGTCTGGGCCTAAGCAAGGAATACAGAGGGAATGGAAATCCTTATGCGGTATTTGCTTCCCACATGAAATGCAATTATTAACTTTGTCTGACATCGGTCTGAGGCAAGAAAAGTTTCCCCAACGGGGTACTTAGCTTTCAAGAAGTCTTTGGTTGAAAAATATTCGTAATCTCAGGAGCTGGCCGACCGGCACTTGCGAACTGCTTCTGCTTCGGGTACCACGCGGCAAGAAAGACTGAAGAAAATGGCGTTGGCTGGTTCTTTTATACCCCTGTCGCACTGACGTCAGGGAAGAAGCGACGACATCCGACGCCGGACCTAGACTTTGGAATTCGGCCGACCGAGGACCTGTCTGACGGCAGGAAAACCCATCTGTTATGACTACAGCTGTATGCACGATGAAAATCCAGTGGAGCAGACGAGGGTGTAGTCACTTTGGTAACTTTGTCTGGTGGCTCCGACGACACAGAATGGGTGGGGGACTGCCTTTTTGTAGCTTTTGGTCTGTCTATCCTAGAAGAGGAAGGAGATTTAGAGCTGGATGATGAAGATGCCAATTCCTCCTCAAAGGAATGTTTAAATAGTCCTTTCAAAATAAGTTTGTTCTTCCTCTCCTGAAGAACATGAGGACTGAATGCATGACAAAACAGGCAAGATCCTTGGAGGTGGATATCCCCCAAAAGTACAGTTGTGTACACTTACCATAAATGTAGATGTTCGAGTGTATTCACTGTTGCAGTCATTACATTTGGGTAATCCTGCTGGCAGTTTGCCTTCAGTCGGTCTGAATTCCAAAGAACTGGGTCCTGCGTCGGCTGCTGTCGCCCCTTCCCTGACGTCAGGGGTATAAAAGAAGCAGCCAACGCCATTTTCTTTAGTTTTTCTTGCCCCAGATGTCAGGTTCCCCCTAAAAGGGTAGTCAAAATTTATATATGTAAAAATACATGCACCAATATAAACTTTACCTTTACCTACAAGCAAATACACCACATAGGTTGTGTAAATCAGAGAAGGAAAGATAGGTTCCATCAGAAGAAAGGGGGATGGTGGGTGGGTAACCTGGACTGCAACAGTGAATACACTCGAACATCTACATTTATGGTAAGTGTACACAACTGTACTATGTTCTTCGTGTTTTACTGTTGCAGTCATTACATTTGGGTAGAGTCCCAAAGCTATGGTTGGGAGGCTGGAGCTAAACAGCATTAGGAGCGGCTATGAGGCCCTGCAGAACTGCAGTGGCAAAGCCTGCCCTGGATTTAGAGTAGAGTGGCAGATGATAGTGCTATGTAAAGATGTGCACTGAACTCCAAGTAGCAGCGTCTAAAATGTCCTTGGTTGGTACTCTCCTGAGAAAGGCTGCTGAAGTGGCTGCAACTCTGGTTGAATGTGGCCTAATGCCCTTAGGCACTGGCTTGCCATGGTGTAAGTAGCAGAAATGAATGCAGTGGCCTATCCACTTTGAAATAGTCTGCTTTGAGATGGCCTTTCCTTGTGATCCTGCAGCATATGTCACTAGTAATTGCTCTGTCTTTCTGAAAACTTTGGTTCTGTCCAAGTAGAATCTAAGCTGTCTGTGTACTTCCAAATAATGCCAAATTCTCTCCCTCTTGTTCTGTGGATTTGGATAAAAGGTTGGCAGATGAATAGCTTGGTTAAGAGCCCCACTGGACACCACCTTAGGCATAAATGTTGGGTTTGTCCTCAGAGAGACCCTGTCTGGATAAAAAAATGATAAAAGGTTCCACAGCCATGAGTGCCTGTAGCTCCGAAACTCATCTTGCAGAAGTTATTGCTAGGAGCAGAGCTGTTTTCCAAGATAAAAACTTCATATCAGCAGTAGCAGCTGGCTCAGAAGGAGGCAGGGTGAGCTTTTCCAAGACATAGTTGAGGTCTCATGCAGGCAATGATGATCTCCTTGGAGGCCTTACATTTTTGGCTCCTCTGAGGTACTGCTTTAATAACGGATGAGAAAAGATTGGTGGCTCTGTATTCTAATGAGCCAAAATGGCAGAGGCATGAATTTTAATAGATGAAAAAGACAAGCCTTTGTCCAGCATCACAGTTAAGTATTGCAAAATCAGAGGAATATTTTGCATAGCTGTTCCTTGTGCCTGGTTCCAAGCACAGAATCTCTTCCATTTTCCAGCATAAGATTTTCTAGTACTGGGCCTTCTGGCTTCCAAAATGACATCCATCACAGCTTTACTGAGAGGTGTGTTTTGTATGACTACATTATCCACCATGCTGCCAGGTTTAAAGTCCTGAGTTGGCTGTGCAGGGTCGGATTGTTTTGCTGGGACAGTAGATGAGGTATTTGAGGTAAGGTCCAAGCTGGGCATTGAGACAAGTTCCTTAGGATTGGATACCAGTACTGGCGTGGCCAGTCTGGGGCAATCAGTATCATCTTTGGCTTCTCCTGTCTGACCTTTAGGAGTACCTTGGGCAGGAGAGGCAGCGGGGGAAAGGCATATACGGATAGGTTTTTCCAGATGAAAGATAGGGCGTCCACTTTCCATGCTTGTCTGTGATAAGTCCTTGTGCAGAATCTTTTTAGTTGGTAGTTGTCAGGGGAGGCAAATAGATCTATGCCTGGGCATCCCCATTTCCTTGTTATCATGCTGAAGACTTGTGGATCCAGCTGCCACTCGTGGGGATCCATGAGGTTTCTGCTTAGTTCGTCTGCCAGAGTATTTTCCCTCCCTGGCAGGAATTGTGCCTGCAGATGTACTTGGTAAGTCAATGCTGTGTCCCACAAAGTCATGGCTAGTCTGCAAAGGGGATAAGAATGTGTGCCCCCCTGCTTGTTTATATACCACATGACCATGGTGTTGTCTGTCTTTATCAGTAGCTGTCCCGGATGAAGTAGGTCCTTGAAGGCAGTCAGGGCATTTTGAACAGCTAGCATCTCTTTTTGATTGATATGTAGATGCATTTGGTTTGAAGTCCAAGTGCCCTGAATGCATCTTCCTGCCATGTGGGCCCCCAGGCATAATCTGATGCATCCGCTGTTAGTGTCTGCTTGGCTGGGGGTAATGTGAATGGCTGTCCCTTGTTTTGGTGACAAGCCTTTGCCCACCATTGAAACTCCTGTTGCAAGCAGGGAATGAGAGTAATCAGTTTCCAGGCTGTGGCAATGTTGAGTCCAAACACATTTTAGGTACCACTGAAGTTTCTTGATATGCAGTCTTGCATATGAAATTAGTAGGATGCAGGATGCCATGAAGCCCAAAGCCTGCAGAATTCTTCTTGCAGATAACTGGGTCTTTGTTGTCAACATTTTGAAGTAGGTAGTCAGTTGCCTTTGTTTGCCTGGCATGAGATAAGCCATCTGGGCAGTTGTATTTAAGCTTGCACCCAGGAATATCATCTCTTGAGATGGTACTAGTTTTGATTTCTTTTCGTTGACAGTGTACCCTAGGCATGTTAGAAGTCTTTTCACAAACGCCAGATGCTGTAGAAGAATATCCTTGTTTTCTGCTTGAATTAGACAGTCGTCCAAGTAAGGATATATTTGTATTCCTCTTTGTCTGCAGAATGCAATTACTGGTGCCAGGCACTTTGTAAAGACACTAGGCACAGTAGATAAGCCAAAGGGCAGTGCAGAGAATTGTTAATGCATTGAGCCAACCTTGAACCTGAGGTATCTTCTGCATAACTGTCTGATTGGACATGCAGGTATGCCTCTTTTAGGTCTAGAATCACAAACCAAGCGTTCTTGCCCAGCATGGGCAGAAGCTGCTGCAAAGTCAACATCTTGAATTTTGGTATATCCAGGAATCTCTTCAGAATAGATAGGTCCAGTATTGGTCTCCAGGCCTTGTCCTTACTGGGTACCAAGAACAGTCTTGAGTAAAATCCTTGTCCCTGCTCTTGCTCTAGTACTTGCTGAATGGACCCATGTCCATGAGGGATGAGACTTGTTTTAGTGCCTCTGCCCATTGATTTTTTGGCAGATCTGGCCAGCCGTTTGCCTTTGGCAGGGTATGGAAATGGACCTTGTAGCCTTGTGACACGATATTTAGAACCCACTTGTCCTGGGTTATAATGTGCCAATTTTGAGAAAAAAAGAGCTAATTTTCCCCCTAAGGGTGCTGCCAGGAGATAAGTGCTTGGTGCAGGCAGGGGGAAGTTATTGGGACTGTTTTTTGTATGGTTGTGATTTATCTTCTCCAACTTAGGAGGTAGAAGTACCCCATTGCTTTGACCTGTACGAACCTTGCATCTGGATCTGCCCCTTTGAGGTCTGTCTGACACATGAAAGGACCAATTCTTTGTAAGCCAGTGTCTACTAACCCTAGGTGGCTGTACTTGTAAAATATCTCTGACAGTTTGCATAGACTTAGCTTTGTCCTCCATTTTCTTTAACACCAAACAATGTATCATGCTGTAAAGGTGCATCTAATAATTTAACTTTGACATGATTAGGCAGATTTTGTTCCTTTAACCAAGCATGCCTCCTAATTACAGAACCTGTAACTGCGGCCCTGCAGGAGGCCTCCAAAGAATCAAAACACATTGCAAAGTATGCTTTCCAACTTGTTCAGCTGCATGCAATAAATCCTGCATTTCCTTGTTTTCTGCAAGTCACAGTTTAACAACATTTTCTGTTTAAGCAATGCCATGACATGTTGCTGATATTTGAGTATATGAAACTGACATTTTAAGGCTCTAATAGCCAAAGTAGCAGATGTGTAAACCTTTTGTCCCCATCTATCCAGTGCCCTAGAATCTCTGTCAGAGGGGGTAGGGTTTTTTGCAGCGGAAGCCTCAACTCCTTTGGGACCCTGTGAAACAGTTTCTGGGTCTGCAGCAGGGTTTTTAAAAGGGAATTTATGAGAGTCAGGAACCCTGTAATATCTGTCAGGCTTAACAGGAGCTGGAGGTAAGGAGTCAGGGATAAGACTAGACTCTGAAAACACATCATCTACAATGTCTAACAGGTGGAATGGCTAGTGGCCTATGTTGAGATAGTAAAAGGAAATCCCTGAGCCTCTTTTTAGATTCTGAAAAATCTTGGCTCTCCCAGTGGAAATACTCCCTCATGGTATGCAAGGTTTCCCCAAAAGAATAGTCCTCTGGAGGAGAAGCTGAAGGTACAGATTCTTCAGCATCAGAATTCCTCATGCGGGGAAGAGAATATTCCTGATCAGAAGAGGAATCAGAAGAAAGAGAAACCTGATCTGAAGATTCAAAGTCATTCTCTTGCCTAGGCCACTTATCAGGAGGGGGATGGGAACCCCTGATCAAGGTAATTAAGTCTTTGGCCATTTTGAGCATCTGTTTTTTGGGCATAGAGGCCTATCCACGTGGCTCTTGAGTTTATTTACTTATTTATTTAAATTTGTTGACCGGGAGTGTCCGACTGGACGTAGGTCCATTTTCAGCGGAGGCCCGGGGAGAAAAGCTCCACAGTAAAATAAACAGACAGTAATTAATTGGATTACATAGCGATTAACAATTTAACATAGCAATTACTTACAACATATTTACAGATGAAGAACAAAGTACATCAGTAGACAACTAGAATCTTTATCTGTGAAGTACATAACAGACATTAACAAATGTTACAATGAAAAGTTCCTGCTGTATAATAAGTACTAGGCTTATGAGCATCTGAGCTTGCTATAATCAAGGTAGTTAGTGGAGTGGAAAGAAAGGTAGTGGTTGGATGGGGTGGATGATATTAGAGTGGGAGTTGCAAGGGCATAGCCAGCATGTTTTTAGGTGCGCTTTTAGTAAAGTTTTGAAGTGGGTGCATGATGGTACGGAGGTAATTGTGGGTGGGAGTGAGTTCCATAATTTGGCTATGGCGCAAGAGAATAGTGCTTCACCAGCAGAGTTATTGGCTTTAGTGATCTGCAAGTGATTTTTGTTGCTGGATCTTAGTGGTCTGGTGGTTTTTTGTGGACTTTTTTTTTTATGGTCATGGATATGTGAATGTCAAATTTTAGTTTATTGTCCATTTCCACTCCTAGCAATTTGGTGTGTTCAGTTGGGTATATAGTGGTGTTGTCTTTTGCTGTGATGTTAAAGTGAGAGTTGTTTTGAGTATGTTTGGTGGGTTGGAAGATGAGTAGTTTAGTTATGTTTGGGTTGAGTATTAATTGGGCATCGGATAACCATGTTTCAACAGAGGAAAAGGCTTCCTGTGTGACTTTTTGCAGTTTGGGTAGGGACTGGGCTGAGCAGATGATGGTCGAGTCATCTGCATATTGTATGAGTGTGCCATGTTTGGTGGCAGAGGCTAGATTATTAGTGCAAACAGAGAAGAGTAGGGGTCCAAGGATGGATCCTTGGGGAACCCCTATGGAGACAGGTAGTTGGGGAACTATGTCATTCTGCCATACAACAGATTGTTGGCGGTCAGACAGGTAACTCTGAAACCAGTTGGTGACTGATTGTGAGAAGGATAGGTTATTGAGGACAGAGATAAGTTGTTTGTGTGGGACCATGTCAAATGCTTTAGATAGGTCTAGGAAAGTAGCAGAGGAGAGATAGCCATTGTTTTTATGCTGAAGGATAGTGTTAGTAAAGGAGAGTAAGGCAGTGGTGGGTGCTATGGTTTGGTCAGAAACTATGCTGAGTACTGGAAAGGAGGTTGTTAGTAAGGAGGTAGTCTGAGACCTGAGAGTGTATGCATCTCTCTAGTATTTTGGAGAGTGGAGAGAGAATAGCTATGGGGCGGTAATTGGTTAGTTCTGCGGAGGGTCCGCCTTTGTGGAGGGGAATTATATGTGATACTTTCCACAGTGTGGGAACGTAACTTTCTGACAGAGATCGGTTAATCAAGATGGATACTGGGTAGGCCAGAGCATCAGCTGCGATTTGTAGGTGTTCACTTGGGAGGTTGTCTGTTGCTAATTTGGTGGGTTTATGTTTAGTTATGAGTTTTTTATGTTGGAGGTAGGTACAGGAGAAAAAGAGAAGGCAATGGGGAGATTACTAGTTGAAGGTGTGGGTTGGAGGGGAGGGGGGTTGCGTTGTTTAGCTAGTGATAGTATGGTTTGGGTGAAGTGTGTGTTGAATGAGGTAGCAATATTTTCTGAGGAGTGAGGGATGTTAGGAGGAGGGGTACTGACTTTACCTGGGTGGAGGATGGAGTTTATGGAGGACCAGAATTGTTTGGGGTTGTGTTGTGAGGAGTCTAGGGCAGACTGGTAGTATTGGAATTTGTCCTGTTTTATTAGCTTTTTGACTCTATTGCGTAGTTCTAGGAATTTCTGTCTAGCTGAGGGGGTTTTAGTTTTGCGCCAGTGCTCCCAGGCTTTATCCCTGTTTTTCATTTCTGATTTAGTGGTTTTCTGTAGCCATGGGGAGGGTTGTGCTTTGGTTCTGGAAAATGGGGGCATGGTAATTAAGGATGTTCAGGAATGTAGTATTAAAAAATTCAACTGCGTCATCTAGACTGAGGTACTTTAGAGGATGCCAGTTACATTCTTTGAGGGATGAGATGAATGTGAGTGGGTTAAAGTTTAGTTTTTTACGTATTTGACGGTAGATGACAGGTTTAGCTTGGTATAGGTATTTTTTGAGTAGGAATGTTGGGGAGTGATCACTGAGGCTATCTGATAAGCAGCCTGTTATATATGACTGGGGGCTCTTACTGACTAGTATCCAATCCAGGGTAGTGTGCTTGCTGGAGTTTTTATTTATCCTGGTTGGTGACTGGACTAGTTATGAAGGTGTACATGATGGGTTGGATTGTTGCCAGAACAGGATTGCCAGTCAATATTGAAATCACCTAAGATGATAGTTTCTTGGGGGAGATGGTGGGTAGACCAGCTGAGGAGGTTTTCTAGTGGAGGGATGTTTTGGCCAGGTGGGAAGTAGCATCCAATTATGTTGATGGTTTTGTTTTGGTTAATTTTGAGGTTGGTATATATTATTTCTTCATTGCCTATTTGTGAAGCTGATGATTTTAAGATCTGGATGTTTAGATTTTGTTTAAATATTATAGCTACACCACCTCCTTTTTTGTCTAGTCAGCCGGTTTCTTTGCTTTAGAAGGTGCTTTAGTCTTTGCCTTTGAAGCTGAAGTCGGTTTAATGTAAAGATGTTTAGGTCTGACTACACCCTCAGAAGCCAGTGCCCGCTCAGCGGCTCTGGACCCATCTGAAGGAATAGTATCTGAGGCTCCAATACCTTGCGTTTCCAGCGGCATGGCCGACTCCACGTGGGTGTCGGTAGCGGCCTGCGACTCTAAAGTAGCGGGCATCAGGGGCTGCAAAAGCACCTCACTGAGAACTGGCGAACCAGCAATTGGCTTAGGAGAGGCCTTGTCGTCGGTTTTGGGCCTCGGTTGTCTATATCTCTCATTTTTTTTGTGTGTTTTTTGTGAACTCCAGTAGTCGGATGGCTATCCGACATTTCTGGATAATTAAACCGGCGTCCAAAGTAGTTTAAGGCAAAATCATACCGACGCTTAATAGTGCGTTGGTTAAATCTAGCACAAAACCGACAACCAGAAACAAGGCAAGGAATACAGTAAGAATGAAAGTCCTTATGAGGTATTTGCTTTCCATAAGAAATACAATTATTTACTTTTTCTGACATCGGTCTGGGGCAAGAAAAAAGTTTCCCCAATGGGATACTTAGCTTTATTGAAGACTTCAGATCTAAAACTCTAACACGCAAATCTTAGGAGTCGGCTGACCAGCACTTGCGAACTGCTTCTGCTTCGGGCACCGCGCAGCAAGAAAGACTAAAGAAAATGGCATCAGCTGCTTCTTTTATACCCCTGACATCAGGGAAGGGGCGACAGCAGCCGACGCAGGACCCAGGACTTTGGAATTCAGACCGACTGAGGGCTACCTGCCAGCAGTATTACCCAAATGTAATGACTGCAACAGTGAAACACGAAGAACATCAGTAAGCACACAAATTGTGCCCATCTGTCAAGGACATTTTCTGGGCACATTTAGTACACTTTGTGAAGCCCAAAGGCTTATGATCCTTAGTATTTTTTGACATAGTGCAATAACCAGAAATAACAAAATACAACAACTCAATGCAACAGATAGAAAAGTACCGTACAGACAAATAGGTAAGCAGAGGACTAGGTCCTCTAACTTAAACGGGCCTAGCTCTAAGAGGAGAAAGAGATAAATCGAGGACTAAGTCCTCTAATTTAAACGGGCCTAGCCCAAGGAGAGACAAACAGAACCGAGGATTAGGTCCTCTAACTTAAACGGGCCTAGCCCAAGGAGAGAGGAAACAAGAAAGAGAAACAAGCAGCACAAGAGATCGCAATGCAGGGGAAACAAGAGGCCAACGAAAGAACAGCCAATCAACGTACAAACAGTACACAAAGTAAACGAAGTAGCAAATAGTCTGAAGCAGACACGGACTGCAATAACCACACTAAACTACCAAAAAGGTTATTTTAGCCAACAATACACCAGTCAAAGATATTGAAAAATTTCACTTAGCCACGGCCAAGAAGAATCAAGTCTGAGCTGAATGAGCGGCAAACGAGATCTGGGGTATGTTAGTGATGCATGATGGGATACCTCCTAGCCACGAGCCAACAAGAAGTTTTGGAGCTACAGTATGGCTGAGTCGGAGCCGAGGTTCGGCACCAATCCCAAGTGTAAGAAAGAAGGCGAGATAGGACTACAGATCATCATATATTATTATTATTTCCATAATATAAATTATTATGTATTGTATATTATATTACATTGTAATATGTTATATTACAATATATTGTGCCCTTAGTTTGCAATGTTTCCAAATACAGTTTTATGTCACACAAAGGAAAGTACAGTTGTGTACCCTTACCATAAATGTAGATGCTCAAGTGTATTCACTGTTGCAGTCATCACACTTGGGTTATCTGCCTGCAGGTAGCCCTCAGTCGGCCCGAATACCAGAGTTTTGGGATTTCTGCATCAGATGCTGTCGCCTCTTCCATGACGTCAGGTCATCAGGGGTATAAAACAGGTAGCCGACGCCATTACATCAGTTTTCTTGCTCCAAATGTCATAAGCCCTCCAAACAGGAAGCTAGTATATGGTGTGGAACACCACCAGTAAAAAGTAAATACCACTGTTATTAAAAATGGCCATAGAGAGGATACGTAGAAGGATAGAAAAAAAAACAGGGGGCTGGAGGGAGTGAAACCAGGACTGCAACAGTGAATACACTCGAACATCTACATTTATGGTAAGTGTATACAACTGTACTATGTTCTTCGTGTTTCACTGTTGCAGTCATCCCACTTGAGTTGATTCCCAAAGCTGAGGAAGGGTGGAGGCAGTCAAGAAGTGATAGGGCTGGCTAGCAGGCCTTGTAAGATTGCTGTAGCAAATCCAGCTCTGGATTTAGACAAAAATAGGTAAGTGGTAATGCTTGGTGAAGGTGTGTACTGAACTCCAGGTTGCAGCTTCCAGAATGTCCCTGGTAGGGACTCCCCTGAGAAATGCTATAGAGGTGGAAGTACCCTAGTGGAATGTATTCTGATCCCCATGTGGGGTAGGTTTTCCATGGTGCTTGTAGCAGAAATGGATACAGTGTGCTATCCACTTGGAAATGGTTTGCTTTGAAATGGCCTTGCCCTATGCCCCTGCAGCAAAGCTGACTAGCAGCTGGTCAAACTTACTGAAAGGTTTAATCCTGTCAAGGTAGAAACTCTGAGCTGTCTGTGCACATCCAAGGAGTGAAGGATCCTTTCCCCTTTATTCTGATGATTAGGGAAGAAGGTTGGTAAATGGAAGGATTGGTTTAAAGCCACACTGGACACCACCTTAGGCATACAGGATGGGTTAGTCCTGAGGGAAACCCTGTCAGCATGGAAAATAATGAAGGGTTCCACAGCCATTAGTGCCTGTAACTCAGACACTCTTCTTGCTGAAGTTATGACTGAAAGCAAGACTGTTTTCCGAGAGAGGAACTTTAACTCTGCCGAAGCAGCAGGTTCAAAAGGGGGAAGCGTGAGCTTTTCCAGTACAAAATTAAGGTCCCAGGCAGCGGTGGGTGCTCTCCTAGGGAGCCTTAAGTTGTTAGCCCTTCTGAGGAACTGTTGATGAGAGGATGAGAAAATAGAGGTGGCTCAGTATTATAATGAGCTGAGATGGCAGAGGCATGAATCGTAGTAGAGGAGACGGATAGGCCTCTGTGGAGTAGCTCTGCTAGGTAATCCAGGATTTGAGGTAAGGAGGGCACTGTTGTGTCCTTTCCTGGAGACTGATTCCAAGAACAATATCTTTTCCACTTTTCAGCATAGGATTTCCTAGTACTAGGCCTTATGGACTCAAGAATGACATCCAGCACCTGTTTGCTGAGGGTTGCTGGTGGTGTATTCAGAGGATAAGCCAGGCTGCAAGGTTTAGGGTTTGCAACTGTGGATGCAAAATATGTCCCTCCTGCTGAAACAGCAGGAAAGATTGTCTGGTGAAGGTGCCAGGGTGGCACTGTTGGCAGACTGCGTAAGAGTGGGTACGAGTGCTGGTGTGGCTAGTTTGGGGCAATAAGAATTGCCCTTGGCCTTTCCTGTTTGACCTTGAGTAGTACTTTGGAGAGGAGGGTAGAGGGGGAAAGGCATACATTTAGAGGTTTTCCCATTTGAAGGATAGGGCATCAACCTTCCTGGCCCTGCTGTGAGGGTTCCTGGTGCAGAATTTGCTCAAATGGTGGTTCTCAGGGGAGGCAAAGAGGTCCACTTCCGGTGTCCCCCACCGCTGGATTAGAAACTTGAAGGTGATGGGCTTCAATTTCCACTCGTGTGGGTCTAGGAGATTTCTGCTTAGGTCATCTGCCAGTGAATTTTGATTGCCTGGCAGGAACTGAGCTTGTAGATGCGCTTGGTTGCTCAAGGCTGTGTTTCATAGGGTCATGGCAAACTTGCAAAGTGGGTAAGAATGGGTTCCCCCTTGCTTGTTTATGTACTATACAACTGTGGTGTTGTCTGTTTTTATCAGCAGCTGTCCTGGAAGGATTAGGTATTTGAAGGCTGTCAGAGCATTCTGTACAGCTAACATCTCTTTTTGAATGATGTGCAGGAGAAGTTGTCCTGGGCTCCACTTGCCCTGAATGCATTTGAATGCCATGTGAGCCCCCCCATGCATAGTCCAATGCATCTGTAGTCATGGTTTGGGCGGCGAGGGGTTGAGTCAAAGGCAGTCCCTTGTTGTGGTTGCATGCTTCTGCCCACCAAAGGAACTCTGCCCTTAGACAAGGGATGATAGGAATGACTGTTTCCAGGTCCTGAGAATGCTGGCACCAAAAACTTTAGTACCATTGAAGTTTCCTCATATGCAGTCTTGCATATGGAATTAGCAGAATGCATGAGGCCATCAACCCTAGGGCTTGCAGTATTTTCCTTGCAGATAGCTGGATTTTGGTGGCTATTTGTTTGAAATAGTTGGTCAAATAGACCTGTTTTTCTGGAGTGAGAAATGCCATCTGGGAAGCTGTGTTCAAGCCTGCTCCCACGAATACAATTTTTTGACTGGGCACCAGTTGTGATTTATTTTCGATGATGGTGTACCCCAATGAAGTTAGGAGTCTTTTTACAAATGCCAGGTGCTGAAGTAGCAATTCCTGAATTTCCACCTGAATCAGGCAATCCTCCAAGTATGGGAAAATTTGGATATTTCTCTGCCTGCAGTATGCAATGGCTGGAGCCAAGCACTATGTGAATACTTTGGGCGCAAGAGATAAGCCAAAGGGAAGTGCAGACAATTGATAGTGCATACAGCCTGCCCTGAATTGTAGATGTTTCCTGCAAGACTCCATTATGGGGATGTGCAGATAAGCTTCTTTTAAGTCTAGGATGACTAACCAGTTATCCCTGGCTAGCACAGGGAGAAGCTGTTGCAGGGTAAAGCATTCGGAATTTTGGGACCACCAGAAAGGTGTTGAGAATTGAAAGATCCAGGATTGGGTGCCAAGAGCCCTCTTTTCTTGGCACCAGGAACAGTCTGGAGTAGAAACTCTGTCCCCTTTGTTCTACTGGAACAGGTTGAATAGTCCTAACATTGAGCAGGGAAAGTGCTTGCTTTTGAGCCTCTGCCCACTGGTTTGGAGGAAGGCCTAGAAACCCACTTGAGATTGACAGTGAATGTAAGTAGAATCTGTACCCCTGGGATACAATGTTTAGGACCCACCGGTCCTGAGTAATGGACATCCAGTTTTGTGCATGAAGGGCAAGTTTTCTGCCTAGGGGTGCAAGTAACTGGGCAGGGCTGGAAAGGATAATTGAAGAGTCATTGTGAACTTTTTGCATAAGGGAGTGGCTTACCACTCCCCATTTTTGAGGTCGGGGCACTCCATTGTTTAGATCTCTGCATGCCCTGAGACTGTAGTCTGGGTGGCCTGTTTCCACTGGGTTTGGATTGAGAAGGCCTGGAAGGGGCTGGAAAGGACCAGTTTTTATAAGGCCAATGCCTACTGAATCTAGGTGGCCGCACTTGTAAGAATTCTTTAACAGTTTGCATAGATTTAGCTTTTTCTTCAATCTTTTTAAGAACCTCTTCTGCTTTGGTGCCAAATAAATAATCCTTATTTAAAGGAGCGTCTAGTAATTTTGATTTGACATGATCTGGCAAGGTTTGTTCCTTCAGCCAAGCATGCCTTCTCAGCACAGACAAAGTGACTGCAGCCCTGCAAGATACTTGTAGGACATCAAAGCCACACTGCAAAGTATGCTTACTAACTTGGTTTGCAGAATACATTAACTCTTGTAAATCTTTATTTTCTGCACAATCAGGAAGTAACACTATTTTTTGTTTAATTAGTTCCATAATATGTTGCTGTTACTTTATCATTTGAAACTGGCAATTCAATGCCCTGATGGCAAGAGTTGCAGAGGTATATACCTTCTTACCCCATCTGTCTAAAGCTCTGGAATCCCTGTCTGAAGGGGTAGGGTTTTTGGCTGTAGTAGCCTTAATACCTTTAGGTCTCTGGGAAATGTCTGGATCTGCAGTAGGATTCTTAAAGAGAAATTTGTGAGAATCAGGTACTCTGTAGTACCTGTCAGGTTTTCTAGAGGCCAGTGGTAAAGTGTCTGGAGTAAGACTGAATTCCATGAAGACATCATCTACAACATCCAGGACAGGGATATAGCTAGAGGCCTGTGCTGAGGCAACTCTAAAAACTCTCTGAGTCTCTTTTTAGACTGACGGTAGTCCTAGCACTCTCAGTGGAAATGCTCTCTCAAAGTATGCAGGGTTTCACCAAAAGGAAAATCCTCTGGAGGGGAGGCAGAGGGAATGGATTCCTCTGCATTTGAATCCTCACAGGTTGATAAGGGTATGTCCTGGTAATCAGAAGGGTCAGAGTCATCGGACTCCTGGTCTGTAGAATCAGAATGAAACTCAATTCTTTGTCTCTTAGCAGGGGAAGGCTGGCTTTCCCTAATTAGGGTAATAAGGTCTTCAGCCATTCTAACCATTTGTTTTTGTGGCATAGGACCTTGAGCATGCACTTTGGTCGTCGTTTTTCTAGATGCAGTGTGTACTCTGGGCCTGAGAAACTCACTAGTTTTAGCTAAAAACGAAGTTGTCTGTTTAATTCGAACATTGGTAAGTCGGAATACACCATCGGAACCCGGTGCCTGCACAGCGGCTCTGGACCCATCCAAGGTAGCAGGTTCCACAGTCGAAGAAGCATCTTGTGGCATACCGGACTCTGAAACAGCAGAAGACTGCGAATCTGTAAAAGCGGGCATCAGGGGCTGCAAAGACGCCTCACTGAGTACCAACAGACTGGCGTCTCGCTTAACGGAAGCGTCGTCGGCAGTTTTGGACCTATGCAATCTCTCTGTCTTTATCTTTACATTTTTTCAGAAAATCGGCAGTCGGATGACTTACCAAAGTAATTTCGGAATAAGGAGAACGAAAGCAAATATTTAGCAACAAAGATAGCCCAACGAAGAATGGTTCGGGCATTAAACAAGGCACAAAACCGACAGCGAGGGACGTCGTGGTCTGGGCTTAAACAGGGGATGCAGTAAGAATGAAAATCTCTGTGGGGTATTTGCCTTCCACAGGCAAGACAATTGTTAACTTTTTCTGACATCGGTTACAGCAAGAAAAAAGGATCCCCAACGGGGTACTTAGCTTTAGAAAACTTCAGGTTTGAAACTTGAAAAACAAAAATTTCAGGTAGCGGCCAACAGGGACATGTGAACTGCTTCTGCTTCGGGCTCCTTCTCGACAAGAAGAGTGATGTAATAGCATCGGCTGCCTGTTTTATACCCCAGACAACCTGACGTCATGGAAGAGGCAACAGCAGCAGACTCAGAAATCCCAAGACTCTGGTATTCGGGCCGACTGAGGGCTACCTGCAGGCAGATAACCAGTGAGTGATGACTGCAACAGTGAAACACGAAGAACATCTCCAGGTTGCAGCTTCCAGAATGTCCCTGGTAGGGACTCCCCTGAGAAATGCAGTAGAGGTGGAAGTAGCCCTAGTGGAATGTGGTCTGATCCCCTGTGGGGTAGGTTTTCCATGGTGCTTGTAGCAGAAATGGATGCAGTGTGCTATCCATTTGGAAATGGTTTGTTTTGAAATGGCCTTACCCTCTGCCCATGTAGCAAAGCTGACTAGCAGCTGGACAGATTTTCTCAAAGGCTTAGTCCTGTCAAGGCAGAACCTGAACTGTCTGTGCATGTCCAAGGAGTGCAGGATCTTTTCCCCTTTATTCTGAGGGTTAGGGAAGAAGGTTGGCAAATGGATGGATTGGTTTAAAGCCACAATGGACACCACCTTAGGCATAAAGGACGGGTTAGTCCTGAGGGAAATCCTGTCAGCATGGAAAATAATGAAGGGTTCCACAGCCATTAGTGCCTGTAACTCAGACACTCTTCTTGCTGAAGTTACGGCTAAAAGCAATGCTGTCTTCCAAGAGAGGAATTTTAACTCTGCAGAGGCAGCAAGTTCAAAAGCAGGAAGCGTGAGCTTTTCCAGTACAAAGTTAAGGTCCCAGGGAGGGGTGGGTGCTTTCCTAGGGGGCCTTAAGTTGTTAGCCCCTCTCGGGAACTGTTAGCTGAGAGGGTGAGAAAATAGAGGTGGCTCAGTATTATAATGAGCTGAGATGGCAGAGGCATGAATCTTAATGCAGGAGAAGGACAGGCCTCTGTGGAATAGCTCTGCTAAGTAATCCAAGATTAGAGGTAAGGAGGGCACTGTTGTGTCCTTCCCTTGAAAGTGATTCCAAGAACAATATCTTTTCCACTTTTCAGCATAGGATTTCCTAGTACTAGGCCTTCTGGCTTCAAGAATGATGTCAAGCACCTGTTTGCTTAGGGTTACCAGTGGAGTATTCAAGGTATAAGTCAGGCTGCAAGGTGTAGGGTTTTCAATTGTGGATGCAAAATTTGTCCCTCCTGCTGAGACAGCAGGGTAGGAGTCTGGTGAAGGTGCCAGGGTGGCACTGTTGTCAGGCTATGTAAGAGTGGGTACCAGTGCTGGCGTGGCCAGTTTGGGGCAATAAGAATTGCTCTTGGTCTGTCCTGTTTTATCTTGAGTAGTACTCTTGAGAGAAGGGGCAGAGGGGGAAAGGCAGAAATTGAGAGGTTTTCCCATTTAAAGGATAGGACATCCACGTTCCAGGCCCTTTTGTGAGGGTTCCTCTGTTGCAGTATTTGCTCAACTGGTGGTTCTCGAGGGAGGCAAAGAGGTCCACCTCCAGTGTCCCCCACCTCTGGAGCAGGAGGTTGAAGGTGCTGGGCTCCAATTCCCACTTTTGTGGATCTAGGAGATTTCTGCTCAAGTCTGCCAGTGAATTTTGTTTGCCTGGCAGGAATTGAGCTTGTATATGCACTTGGTTGCTCAAGGCTGTGCTCCACAGGGACATGGCTAATCTGCATAGTGGTAAGTATGAGTTCCCCCCTGCTTGTTTATGTAGCACATAACGGTGGTGTTGTCTGTTTTTATAAGCAGTTGTCCTGGAAGGATTAGGTGTTTGAAGGCTGTCAGAGCATTATGTACAGCTAGCATCTCTTCCTGATTGATGTGCAAGATAATCTGTCCTGGGCTCCAGTGGCCCTGAATGCATTTGCCTGCCATGTGAACCCCCCCCCCCCACCCACTATGCATAGTCTGATGCGTCAGTTGTCAGGGTTTGGGCAGCGAGGGGTTGAGTAAAAAACAGTCCAGTGTTGTGGTTGCATGCTTCTGCCCACCAAAGGAACTCTGCCTTTAGACAAGGGATGATAGGAATGACTGTTTCCAGGTCTTGAGAATGTTGGCACCAAAGACTTTTTAAGTACTATTGAAGTTTCCTCATATGCAGTCTTGCATATAAAACTAGTAGAATACAAGAGGCCATGAACCCTAGGGCTTGCAGTACTTTCCTTGCAGATAGATGGGTTCTGGTGGCCATTTGTTTGAAGTAGTTTGTCAGATAGATCTGTTTTTCTGAAGTGAGAAATGCCATCTGGAAAGTTGTGTCCAAGCTTGCTCCTATGAATACAATCTTTTGACTGGGCACCTGTTGTGATTTCTTTTTGTTGATGGTGTACCCCCCCCCCCAATGAAGTGAGAAGGCTTTTTACAAATACCAGGTGCTGAAGAAGCAATTCCTGACTGTCTGCCTGAATTAGGCAGTCGTCTCCAAGTATGGGAAAAATTGGATATTTCTCTGCCTGCAGTATGCAATGGCTGGAGCCAGGCACTTTGTGAATACTCTGGGTGCAGTAGCTAAGCCAAAGGGAAGTGCAGAGAACTGATAGTGCATAGAGCATGCCCTGAAACGTAGATATTTTCTGCATGACTCCCTTATGGGGATGTGCAGATAAGCTTCTTTTAAGTCTAGAGTGACTAACCAGGCATCCTTGGCTAGCATAGGGAGAAGCTGTTGCAGGGTAAGCATTTTGAATTTTGGGACCAGCAGAAAGGTGTTGTGAATTGATAGATCCAGGACTGGGTGCCAAGAGCCCTCTTTTCTGGGCACCAGGAAAAGTCTGGAGTAGATACCCTGACCTCTTTGTTCTAGTGGAACAGGTTGAATAGCCCTAATATTGAGCAGGGAAAGTACTTGCTCTTGAGCCTCTGCCCACTGGTTTGGAGGAAGGTCAGAAAATCCACTTGGGGTTGGCAGTGAATGAAAGTAGAATTTTTACCCCTGGGATACAATGTTTAGGACCCATCGGTCCTGAGTAATGGACATCCAGTTTTTTGCTTGAAGGGCAAGTTTTCCTCCTAGAGACACAAGTAATAGGGCAGGGCTGGGAAGGATAACTGATAAGTCACTGTGAACTTTTTCCATAAGGGGGTGGCTTACCACTCCTTGTTTTTCATGTGGGGGCACTCCATTGTTTAGATCTCTACATACCCTGAGACTGTAGTCTGGGTGGCCCTGTTGCCCCTGGGTTTGGTCTGGGAAGGCCTGGAAGGGGCTGGAAAGGACCAGTTTTTAGAAGGCCATTGCCTACTGAATCTAGATGGCTGCACTTGTAAGAATTCTTTGACAGTTTGCATAGATTTAGCTTTTTCTTCAATCTTTTTAAGAACTATTTCTGCTTTGTTGCCAAACAAGCAGTCCTTATTTAAAGGAGGGTCTAGTAATTTGGATTTGACAAGATCTGGCAATGTTTGTTCCTTCACCCAAGCATGCCTTCTCAGTACAGACCCAGTGACTGCAGCCCTGCAAGAAGCCTCTAGGGCATCAAAGTCACACTGCAAAGTATGCTTACTAACTTGGTTTGCAGAATGCCTTAGCTCTTGTAAATCTTTATTTTCTGCACAATCTGGAAGTTACACCATTTTTTGTTCAATTAGTTCCATAATATAATACACACAAAAGTCCAGGGATCAAATACCAGGCAGAAAAACTGTTAAAATATTCCTATAATACGAAAGTGCACTCAATCACGAACTGGTTGTATACAGTTAAAAACTCAGCTTTATTACAGTAGGTAAGCGCTTTCATGGGAATGCCTCCCACTTCATCAGACCATAAAAAACATAAAATTACTACCTCCTTTTATATGAATCAAGTTACTTGACAATCACTGATTAAGTAATGAGCATACACTTGTCTTAAAGATATATTCCACTATCTACCATTCATTATATATTGCAGGTAACTTATACTGGCCACCAACATTGAGACATTTCTCTCACAATGAATGTCAACCAAAACCATCTATTTAAGCTCAATAATAAATGTTTTGTAATTTGTGCATAAAATATTTTTAAATAAAACATTTTTATATACATAAAAACTTTAATATATGTGATACATATAGTTAACGTTTTGATGACCACATATAAAAAGTAAGCTTTCAACTATACTGATTTTAAATGCTCTTTAAACATAAAATTATTAACTTGTGCTTTAAAATTATGTACATTTCTAATGCTCAGCTGTATAATAACTGGTACTATTGTTTATAAGGACATGATTTCCAGTCCAACAATATAATCTGTTTCATCTTCAACGTAAGGACCTATTCGTTAATATAGGCTTTAGTGGGATTCTATCATTAAGTCCTTTACCTCTATTACCCCTTAACCTGACTATCCACCTTACTTCTGATGTATCCGTTTTATTAATTATATCACCTCCCCTCTCACTTTCCCTGACCACTTCAATAACCATAAAACAGAAAGTATGTGTAGGACCCTCAATCAACACGTTTGGCCAAGGCATTCGTTTTTGAGATTTCTTATACTTAACAGATGTTCCCTTATTCTCGTTTTGAACTCCCTATTGGTTTTTCCTATATAGTAACTTGAACATACATTAGAAATTGCTAGGTATACTATATGTTGGGTGATACAAGTGGCTGAAACTTTGAATACAAATTCTGTTCCAGTGTCAGGATGTCTGAATCTGTTGCTGTGATCTATCCATTTACACTGGTTGCAGTTACCACATGGTACTATTCCTACATAGTCATCTACACCATTGTTCACGTGATTACCATAACAAAGATGTCCCTTCAATGACTTTTTGTTCCTATAACAGAATTCAGGTTCTTCTCCCACTAGCTCCCTGATATGTGGGTCACTTGTGAGTATAGGCCAATATTTCCTCACTGTATCTTTCATTATTTTAACATCAGTTGTATAGTATGTTGATATCTTTATATTATTGGTGCGGTATATTCCTGTAGCCTCCACCATTTGACACCCTTCCTGTGAAAAGTAGGGCTTACCCTTGGTAGGTCTTAACTTCAGTCATTACTTTCCTTATGTCATTTCATTATACCCCCTTTGTATGAACTTATTGCTCAGGTCTACCACGTCTTGTTCAAATGTTGCTTCTTCTGCTGTTAATCTGGATATCCTTAGTGCTTGTCCTTTTATTACATTTTTGAAAATGTGTTGGGGGTGCATACTTCCTCTGTGTACATATGTGTTCTTATAACACTCTTTCTTGTATACTTGAATCAAGAAATTCCCTCTCGAGTCCCTGCTTACTGTCACATCAAGAAAGGTACTAGTGTTATTTGAGTAATTCATCTAAAATTTTAAGAAAGTTGTACTTTCATTTAAACTCCCATGAAACCTTTTTAACTCAGATTCAGTGACCTGCCACAACAGGAAGAGGTCATCTATAAAGCATTTATAGAATCTGATCTGTTGCCATTCTCCATCTACCACATTTTTCTTTTCCCAGTTGGCCATCACTATATTAGCATAACTCTTCGCACTAGACGTACCCATGTCTTCACCTTCTCTGACTGTAAATGTTATGGTCAAATATCATTACATTACTTACTAGTACCTGTTCCATTAATAGACATATAACTAACACCTTACTGGCTGTATATGTTCCTTCTTGTGTCAAGTATTCATGTAACATTTCTATACCTAGATCATTTGGGATGGAAGTAAATAGGGAGGTGACATCTAATGTAACCATCAATATTGTGTCACTGGGATCAGACAAGGCTTCTGTACATGTAAACAATTCACTTAGAAACTGCTTGGTATCTGTCAAAATTACATCATTTTTGTTGACTATAGGTCTCAACATTTTTTCTATATATATTGAAATGGGTTCTGTTATCCATCCCCTCCCTGAGACTATAGGTCTCGGGGGGAGGGGGGTTTATAGGGTCTTTATGAATTTTGGGGATACCTTGTATTAAGGGAATCAGTGGTTGCAGTACCAAGAAGTAATCATATTGTTCTTTAGTAATCCGCTATTCAATTAAACAATTATATAAAAGTGCAGTAAACCTTCGCTTTATACTTTCTACATCAATAATGCTGATAAGCTTCTATACATCTGGATTTTGTAACAAAGATATCATTTGTGAATCACAATTAACTTCTTAATGTCCAAAATGTTATTAGTTACCTCCGTCCTCTGGGTAGGGATAAAGGAAAGACCCTTCCTTAACAATTCCATTTCATAATTCGTTAATACTCTGGAAGAAATGTTCCATACCAATGTATCCACATTCAGTGGTACTGCCCACTGGTGCTTGACGTTGCGAGTCTTTGATCAATCTTGCACTCCTTTCCTTTTCTCTCGCCCTCTGCTCTGATCTCCCTCGCTCGTGGTCATGTTGCCCCAATGTTAATTTGATGGGTAAAATGGGGAGTGTTGATGCATCCGTTAAAAAAATGATTACTCTGTGTCTCCATTGTTTGCTGTATACTTGGAGTTGTATCAGATTTATCTGAAACTTTGCTGTTTTCGTTGTTTTTTTTGTTTGAGACACGCATTATTTCCATTCAGTCGTGTGATGGGAGATTCATACTATTCAATTTCAGCTTGTATTTTGATTTTAGGTCTCGCCCCTACAGCTGCGTTGTAAACTTTACGTTCTTCACTCGGCTGCTCTCCAGTTAAGGTCGTATTGTTCTGTTCCCGTTTGTCCATGGTCGTTCTCGGCCATACAAATACATGGCCCGCCTTAAAATAATTTCTGTCTCATTCTAACTTATTCAGTTTCTGTCTCACCAGTCGCTTCTCAAATAGTGGGACTGAATATACAACAGTTTTGAGTTTATCATGCACTAGATCTTTGGGGTCATTTTTGAATAAATGTTGTTGTTCACTGATTTTGTCCATAACCAGGCCCTCTTCATTACCTGCATTGTCAATAAGAAGGCGGATATAATTAAAGCTCAGCTCTAGGTTCAGCTGTTGCAATTTAAGCAACAGTTCTGGTTGCCGTTCCCCCTGGTTCAGCATTTTCAATATTCTCAACCCTCGTGGCCCCACTTTATATTTGAGGCATGCTTCTAAGTGGTGTCGCTCTGCTTGCACTCTTTTAATTTTATATAAATTGTCCTCTACTTGATGAATTTCCTTACTGAATGTCGGGAAATCGATTTCATCATTCATTGATAAACTAGTGTTGTTAATATTGACTTTGTTCAACAAAGGATTTGCTTTTCGTTTGACAAAACCTATAAAGTCACTTTGAATGTTATCCATAGTAGCATCACTTAATGTAGATGTACCTTCTGAGCTGTTGGTGTTCGCCGCTCCAACTTTACTCATGCCTGCCATCGTCTCCAGCTGTCAGTTGAAGAAATCACATCCACACTCAAGTACCAAAAGACAAAACTGGAAAAATGTATCCCCAGAAAGTAGTCCTCAAAAAGTATATTACACACAAATATCCCACTTCATCAGACCATAAAAAACATAAAAGTACTACTTTCTTTTATATGAATCAAGTTACTTGACAATCACTGATTAAGTAATGAGCATACACTTGTCTTAAAGATATATTCCACTATCTACCATTCAGTATATATTGCAGGTAACTTATACTGGCCACCAACATTGAGACATTTCTCTCAATGAATGTTAACCCAAAACCATCTATTTAAGCTCAATAATAAATGTTTTGTAATTTGTGCATAAAATATTTTTACATAAAACATTTTTATTTACATGAAAACTTTCATATATGTGATGCAAATAGTTAACGTTTTGATGACCACATATAAAAAGTAAGCTTTCAACTATATTGATTTTAAATGCTCTTTAAACATAAAATTATTAACTTGTGCTTTAAAATTGTGTACATTTCTAATGCTCAGCTGTATAATAATTAGTACTATTGTTTATAAGGACATGATTTCCAGTCCAATAATATAATCTGTTTCATCGTCAACGTAAGGACCTATTCTTTAATATAGTGGGATTCTATCATTAAGTCCTTTACCTCTATTATCCCTTAACCTGACTATCCACCTTACTTCTGACGTCTCCGTTTTATTAATTATATCACCTCCCCTCTCACTTTCAGTTTTATGATTATTGAAGTGGTCAGAGAAAGTATGCGTAGGACCCTCAAGCAACACGTTTGGCTAAGGCATTCGTTTTTTCGAGATTTTTTATACTTAACAGATGTTCCCTTATTCTCGTTTTGAACTCCCTATTGGTTTTTCCTATACAGTAACTTGAACATACATTACAAATTGCTAGGTATGCTATATGTTGGGTGATACAAGTGGCTGAAACTTTGAATACAAATTCTATTCCAGTGTCAGGATGTCTGAATCTGTTGCTGTGATCTATCTATTTACACTGGTTGCAGTTACCACATGGTACTGTTCCTACATAGTCATCTACACCATTGTTCACGTGATTACCATAACAAAGATGTCCCTTCAATGACTTTTTGTTCCTATAACAGAATTAAGGTTCTTCTCCCACTAGCTCTCTGATGCGTGGATCACTTGTGAGCATAGGCCAATATTTCCTCACTGTATCTTTCATTACTTTAACATCAGTTGTATAGTCTGTTGATATCTTTATATCATTGGTGCGGCATATTCCTGTAGCCTCCACCATTTGACACCCTTCCTGTGAAAAGTAGGGCTTACCCTTGGTAGGTCTTAACCTCAGTCATTACTTTCCTTACTTCATTTCATTATACCCCCTTTGTATGAACTTATTGCTCAGGTCTACTACTTCTTGTTCAAATGTTGCTTCTTCTGTTAATCTGGATAGCCTTAGTGCTTGTCCTTTTATTACATTTTTGAAAATGTGTTGGGGGTGCATACTTCCTCTGTGTACGTATGTGTTCTATGTGTAGAAACAATTTATCTAGAAATGAGAGCATGGCTATGCAAGCATTAAAAAACAATGGGTCCATAGTGGTAAAAGCAGCCAACAAGGGAGGCCCTACAGTCATAATGGACAGATCATTTTATGATTCACAAATGATATCTTTGTTACAAAACCCAGATGTATATAAGCCCATCAGTATTATTGATGTTGAAACTATAAAGCGAAGGTTTACTGCACTTTTATATGACTGTTTAATTGAACAGCGGATTACTAAAGAACAATATGATTACTTTGTGGTACTGCACCCACTGATTCCCTTCATACAAGGTATCCCCAAAATTCATAAAGACCCTATAACCCCCCCCCCCCCGAGACCTATAGTCTCAGGGAGGGGATGGATAACAGAACCCATTTCAATATATACAGAAAAAATGTTGAGACCTATAGTCAACAAGAATGACGTAATTTTGACAGATACCAAGCAGTTTCTAACTGAATTGTTTAAATGTACAGAGGCCTTGTCTGTTCCCAGTGATACAATATTGATGGTTACATTGGATGTCAACTCCCTATTTACTTCCATCCCAAATGATCTAGGTATAGAAATGCTCTTCCTGTTGTGGCAGGGCACTGAATCGGAGTTAAAAAGGTTTCATGGGAGTTTAAATGAAAGTACAACTTTCTTAAATTTCAGATGAATTACTCAAATAACACTATTACCTTTCTTGATGTCACTATTTGAGAAACAACTGGTGAGACAGAAACTGAGTAAGCTAGAACAAGACAGAAATGATTTTAAGGCGGGCCATGTATTTGTATGGCCGAGAACGACCATGGACAAACGTGAACAGAACAATATGACCTTAACTGGACAGCAGCCGAGTGAAGAACGTGAAGTTTACAACGCAGCTGTAGGGGCGAGACCTAAAATCAAAATACAAGCTGAAATTGAATAGTATGAAACTCCCATCACACGACTGAATGGGAGTAATGCATGTCCCAAACAAAAAAACAACAAAAAAAAACGATAACAGCAAAGTTTCAGATAAATCTGATACGACTCCAAGTATACAGCAAACAATGGAGACACCGAGTAATCATTTTTTAACGGATCCACCAACACTCCCCATTTTACCCATCAAATTAACATCGGGGCAACATGGCCATGAGCGAGGGAGATCACGGAGCAGAAGGCGAGTGAAAAGGAAAGGAGTGCAAGATCGATCAGAGACTTGCAAGGTGAAGCGCCAGTGGCTGTACCAGTAAATATGGATACATTGGTATGGAACATTTCTTCCAGAGTATTAACGAACTATGAAATGGAATTGCTAGAGAAGGGTCTTTCCTTTATCCCTACCCAGTGGACTGAGGTAACTAATAACATTTTGAACATTAAGAAGTTTGCGAGAAATGTAGAATTGAAGTTACTTTTTGGTAATGAATGTGAGTGTGATAAGTCTTTTATTAAAGAACCAAAAAAAGCTTCACAAACGAATGTAGACCAACCAAGAAGAAAATCCAAGAACACCTTGTAGAGACAATAATTCAACTGTGCGATGTCATGATGAAAAACAGGTTTAATACCAACACAAATCCTTAACAGAACAACTTGATGACATCAAGAATTATTGTCTCTACGAGGTGTTCTTGGATTTTCTTTTATTAAAGAAACCAAGCACATTCATTCCTCCGAATAATCCAGTAGTGGAAGTCTTTAATAGTCTGTGTGAGAAAGAGTTGTATGATAAACTATATATAAATAAAAGTAGAATTAGTAGAAACTATTTATCTAGAAATGAGGGCATGGCTATGCAAGCATTGAAAAACGATAGGTCCATAGTGATAAAAGCAGCCGACAAGCGAGGCCCTACAGTCATAATGGACAGATCATTTTATGATTCACAAATTATATCTTTGTTACAAAATCCAGATGTATATAAACTTGTCAGTATTACTGATGTTGAAAGTATAAAGCGAAGGTTTAATACACTTTTATATGACTGTTTAATTGAACAGCAGATTACTAAAGAACAATATGATTACTTCTTGGTACTGCACCCACTGATTCCCTTAATACAAGGTAACCCCAAAATTCATAAAGACCCTATAACCCCCCCCAAGACCTATAGTCTCAGGGAGGGGATGAATAACAGAACCCATTTCAATATATATAGAAAAAATGTTGATACCTATAGTCAACAAGAATGACGTAATTTTGACAGATACCAAGCAGTTTCTTACTGGATTATTTAAACGTACAGAGGCATTGCCTGTTCCCAGTGATACAATATTGATGGTTACATTGGATGTCAACTCCTTACTTATTTCCATCGCAAATGTTCTAGGTATAGAAGTGTTACGTGAATACTTGACACAAGAAGGAACACATACAGCCAGTAAAGGTGGAACTTATATGTCTATTAATGGAAGAGGTACTAGTAAATAACATAATAATATCTGACCGTAACATTTACAGTCAAAGACAAGGTGTAGCCATGGGTACGTCTAGTGCAAAGAGTTATGCAAATATAGTGATGGCCAACTGGGAAAGGAAAAATGTGGTAGATGGAAAATGGCAACAGATCAGATTCTATAAACGCTTTATTGATGACCTCTTCCTGTTGTGACAGGGCACTGAATCTGAGTTAAAAAGGTTTCATGGGAGTTTAAATGAAAGTACAACTTTCTTAAAAATTGAGATGAATTACTCAAATAACACTATTACCTTTCTTGATGTGACAGTAAGCAGGGACTCAAGAGGGAGTTTCTTGACTCAAGTATACAGGAAAGAGTGTTATAAGAACACATATGTACACAGAGGAAGTATGCACCAACACATTTTCAAAAATGTAATAAAAGGACAAGCAGTAAGGATATCCAGATTAACAGCAGAAGAAGCAACATTTGAACAAGAAGTAGTAGACCTGAGCAATAAGTTCATACAAAGGGGGTATAATGAAATGACATAAGGAAAGTAATGACTGAAGTTAAGACCTACCAAGAGTAAGCCCTAATTTTCACAGGAAGGGTGTCAAATGGTGGAGGCTACAGGAATATGCCGCACCAATAATATAAAGATATCAACAGACTATACAACTGATGTTAAAATAATGAAAGCTACAGTGAGGAAATATTGGCCTATACTTAGGGTTACCACCTGTCCCTCTTTGCGAGGGACAGTCCCACTTTGGGCAGTTGTGTCCTGCAAAAAAAACAAATAAAATTGCAAATGTCCTGAGATTTTAAGACAAAATATATTTCTTCAGTTTTCTTTAATAGTTGCATAAAACAGTTATTTTATATCGGAAACACATAAATATTATATGAAAAAGCACAAGCAATGCAAATGCTACACAAATAAGCTTTTCTTTTGGCAAATAAGTGAAGCTCTGTCCCTTGCACTAGCTGTGGGTATGTTTTGTCCTGCAAAATCTCACATTTCTACAAAAAATGTCCCACTTTGGGCATTTAAAAAGGTGGTAACCCTACCTATACTCACAAGTGACCCACATATCAGGGAGCTAGTGGGAGAAGAACCTGAATTCTGTTACAGGAACAAAAAGTCATTGAAGGGACATCTTTATTATGGTAATCACGTAAACAATGGTGTAGATGGCTATGTAGGAATAGTACCATGTGGTAACTGCAACCAGTGTAAATGGATAGATCACAGCAACAGATTCAGACATCCTGACACTGGAACAGAATTTGTATTCAAAGTTTCAGCCACTTGTATCACCCAACATACAGCATACCTAGCAATTTGTAATGTATGTTCAAGTTACTATATAGGAAAAACCAATAGGGAGTTCAAAAGGAGAATAAGGGAACATCTGTTAAGTATAAGAAATCTCAAAAACGAATGCCTTGGCCAAACATGTGTTGATTGAGGGTCCTACGCATACTTTCCGTTTTATGGTTATTGAAGTGGTCAGAGAAAGTGAGAGGGGAGGTGATATAATTAATAAAACTGAGACGTCAGAAGTAAGGTGGATAGTCAGGTTAAGGGGTAACAGAGGTACAGGACTTAATGATAGAATCCCACTAAAGCCTATATTAACGAATAGGTCCTTACATTGAAGATGAAACAGATTATATTGTTGGACTGGAAATCATGTCCTTATAAACAATAGTACCCATTATTATACAGCTGAGCATTAGAAATGTACATAATTTTAAAGCACAAGTTAATAATTTTATGTTTAAAGAGCATTTAAAATCAATATAGTTGAAAGCTTACTTTTTATATGTGGTCATCAAAACATTAACTATATGTATCACATATATTAAAGTTTTTATGTATATAAAAATGTTTCATGTAAAAATATTTTATGCACAAATTACAAAACATTTATTATTGAGCTTAAATAGATGGTTTTAGTTGACATTCATTGTGACTGCAGTCTAAAATATTGTTAGAGAAATGTCTCAATGTTGGTGGCCAGTATAAGTTACCTGCAATATATAGTGAATGGTGGATAGTGGAATATATCTTTAAGACAAGTGTATGCTCATTACTTAATCAGTGACTGTCAAGTAACTTGCTTCATATAAAAGGAAGTAGTAATTTTATGTTTTTTATGGTCTGATGAAGTGGGAGGCATTCCCATGCGCTTACCTACTGCAATAAAGCTGAGTTTTTAACTGTATACAACCAGTTCATGATTGAGTGCACTTTCGTATTATAGGAATATTTTAACAGTTTTTCTGCCTGGTATATGATCCCTGGACTTTTTTGTGTATTATACTTTTTGAGGACTACTTTCTGGGATACATTTTTCCAGTTTTTCTTTTGGTACTTGAATGTGTGTTTCAGTTCCATAATATGTTGCTGGTAGTTCAACATGTGAAAAGTACAGTTGTGTACACTTACCAAAAATGTAGATGTTCGCATGTATTCATTGTTGCAGTCATCACATTTGGGTTATCTGCTGGCAGTAGCCCCCAGTCTGCCTGATTAAGAAAGTCTTGGGTCTTGCGTCAGTTGCTGTCCCATAGGTAGGCACTAGGCTATTGGCCCAAGGACATACGCAAGCCTAGCCAGCAAGGTACCATAGCTTACGCCACCCAAGAAAGTTATTTTCCCGTGCCACTGTGCAGCAGAGACACAGAAGTGATCCCCTCAGTGTATTTACTATTTCCCATCCACTTATCAAGATTTTTCTTTAAGAGTGCTAATGAAGAACTTTGCTTGACATAGATGGGTAGCTTGTTCCAGAGTATAGGAAGTCTCTGGGACAGGAATCTATCTCTCCAGCATGTCGTGTTTATTGTGGTGACAAAGTTTAGGTCCATAGAGCATGTAGCTTGGATGGATTGGGATTTCTTTAGGTGTAGCATGTCCAACAGCTCTGGGTTTGACATAGCTTTATATGTTAGGCAGAGATCACCTCGGAGTAGG